>NW_027397064.1:40949698-41140890 GCF_003265705.2 Callorhinus ursinus | reverse complement strand
TTCTTTCTTTCTTTCTTTCTTTCTTTCTTTCTTTCTTTCTTTCTTTCGACTCTGTCTCTCTCCCTCCCCCTTTCTTTCTTCCTTTTTTTTTCTTGTCATCAAATTTGCAAATATAAAAAGCAGTGAAGACGGACAACTGTGGTATGGAAAATTATTTTACTTCAATAAAAAGACAAGGCCCCTAGAGAAATTTCTGGATTTCATTACGTTTGAATACAACTTTGCCCATAGGTGTTTTTACTTATTTGCTTCTGGTGTCTCGTTTTGTGACTCAGCACTTTTTCTGAGTGACAGTCCCCAAGTCATAGCGATACATGGGGCTGAGTAGCACCTGCAGAGTCAAAGATGCTGAAAATTTAACCACAGCTGAAGAAACTTTGACCTTAGAAACAACAACCACAACAAAAAAATGTCATGGAAGCAATCTTATTCCCTACCTCTTTCTCTTGGTCATGTTAGGGAATAAGCCATAAAGTCTCCCTTGGTGTATTTTTCACTTGGGTTATTCTAATTTCAGTGACTTTTGAGCGGTCTTCCTCCAAACTCTGAAAATTTGAACTTAGACAGAAAAGACTGAACCCTGACTTGATCCCTGGTGGCTGGAAATGTTGCTTCTATAGCACAAAGCTGGCGAAGCAAAGATATCAAGATTGTGAAAAGCCAAGCAATAATATATCAGTTGAAAGAAAAGGGGAGCACAAGTCGTACTCAATCTGTCAGAAAAATTTAATTCATTTTTGATAGCGTTGGCATTTTCCTAACAATACTTTCATGATGAATTGGGTAATTCAAATGTGCTTGCTACTTTTGAAGCCCTAGAGTGAGAGCGAGCTTTATCCTGAGTCAATGAGATGAAATAAGAAAGGGCTTTGAGAACTCAGAAGCTTCCTGGGGCAGAACTGTGAGAAAGCACACAGTGTTCCTAGGCCCCCCCAGAGGCCCTTCCTCCTCTTCTAGAATCTTTTCTTGCCCCATCTTTGCCAGGTACAGGTATTCCATTGTTTTCCTTATTGATCCTTAGTGTGAGCTATACCCCATCTTCAGTATCTGTGCTATCTACATTTATCTTTTAATATTATTTGTGGGCATAAAGGGCTCTGTCTTTGAGCCACAAGTCTTGGTAATAAGACAGAAGATTGGTAATTAGACAGAAGTTCTAATATGTGCTCATCTATCACTTGTGAGTGTCTAGGCAGGTCATTTAACCTTTATAAGCCTGTTTCCTTAACTGTAAAATGGTAATGATGATCATAATCTGCCCATTTGTCAGTGGCTGTAAGGATTAGAGATAATATATATAGTGCCTGGTCCATAAATGGTGATTAAAAGAATATCAGACATACAAGTGTCAGCCATGCAGGGCATGAGAACTTTTGGACTTTTCTTTTCCTCTTGACAAGTCGACCTTTTAAGAACAACTGAAACTGGATTACCAGAATGGAGAGTGACAGTCACTTACTCAGGGTGGCTCTATGTACTACTCCCGCTGTATATCCACCTAATCTGTCTACATGGTCATTGTAATCATGGAGCTTGAGTCTTTAGAGCAGTTGTGAGAGTTGTAAAGCTAACTGGGTGAATGTTGAATGGAGAAGGGACTCCAGCATACTTGTGAGCTTAGCTATTTCAATGTTGCTGTATTTGAAACACGATTATGAATACATGTATATACAGGATGACAAGTGATTTCCACGAGTCTGACAAAGAAATAAATCTCGTTACTTTATGGTCACACTTTTCTGATGGTACAATTTTATTTTGCCAAAATGTGTATCTGTGTTTGTGCACATATGCATGCTCCTCGATGGCTTATTTCTATATTCAACCCAAAATAAATACAATAAAAACTGTCTCTTTACAATCCAGTTAGTTATTTCTTACATGTGTTATGACAGAAGCATTCACTGTGATTTCTGTTCTCGGGTAATGAGAAGCTGTGATAGACATTAACAGAAGAGGCTTGAAGTGGAAATTTCCCCCAGATTTTCTCACCGCCTCCCTCCAAATTTGATATGCTGTGATGTTTTTACTCTTATTTATTACAGTGTCTGGCTGGAGATGTTGAGAAAGAAGAGATGAAGTGCTGGAATCTAAAAATGAGTAAACAGCTGTCAACAGGAGAAATCCTGAAGAAGTGTCCTAAAGCATGGAGAAGGTTTCAAGAATTCGTTCTTGGCGCCATTGCCTATAATCAGAAATTAGTAACTTATTGAAATGGTATTAGTTAAATACCTACATTATAGATAAAGACTATGGAAATTGCATTAAACCAGTGGGAAAACATACTGCAATATTCAACATAGAACAGATTTCATCTCCGGAGTAGGTAGCTTGCCTGAAGCCAAATGGTTCTTGGAAATCAATAACCTAATTAGCCTCAGGAGACTGGGTTTTCTAGACTTAGTAGAGCAGTACAGTTGCTAGAACATATGCCCATGGGCATCCACCTTAGTGGAAAGATCTTTTTTTTTGCAGGCTTTAGAACTCTGAAGAATTCAGAAAACAGCTCTCCAGGTGCCGAACAACCATTTATCAATATTACGGTTGGCATCATTGCTCTCCCTGCCCGAAGCTTTTGCTGAAGTCTCCTTCCAATCAGTCAGCTCACGCTCTAATCCGGTTAATACCACTGAGCTCTGGGGTCCCTTTCCTGCTGTAGCTTTTCCTTGGTCCAAGGTGAAAGGGGAAATGTTTAGCTTCACGAGAGGTCTGTGTTTTCCAGCGTACTGAAGCGATATCAGACATATGTGAAAAAAGGAAGCAAATTGTTTTCCTTCTTCAGAAGATAGGTGAAAAATCTGTGTAGTTTCTCAAACTCAGGTAAAGCCAGACTAGGAATGTTTCTGCTGCACAGCTTAACTGACTGCCAGGTGTGTTAAGGAAGTTTGTTGATGATGGCATTCAGGTATCCAGAAGTGCTCAGTTTGGGCGGATAGTGGGTACATAGCGTAGGGTTTGTAAGACAAGGCCCCATTAAACTGAGACTAGAAGGTTGTCTTTGCTATTACCTATCAATCAAAATTCTTGTGGAAATTACTGACAGTTTGAATTATATCAGTGACATGTGAAAGAGGTAAAAAGATAGATTCAAGGATATTAAAAAAGTAGTCTCAAGAGGATTTGGTGACTGTATTGGTTTCCTGGGCTGCTGCCATGAGTTTGGTGGCTTAAGACTAGAGAAATTTATTCTCTCATAGATCTGGAGACCAGAAGTCTGAAATCAAGTTGTTGGCAAGACTGCCTTCCCTCCAAAGGCTTTAGGCAAGAATCCTTCCTGGCCTCTCAGCTTCTGGGGACTCTAGGCATTCCTTGACTTGTGGCTTTGTCACTCCAATCTCTGTCCTGTCTTCACGTGGCCTCCTCCTCTTTCCCAATCTTCCTTGTCACATCTCTTTCTGCCTCTCTCTTATAAGGTCACTTGTCGTTGAATTTAGGGACCACACAGATAATCCAGGATGAACTCATCTCAAGATCTTTAACTTAATTATATCTGCAAAGACCCTTTTCTCAAAAAGGCCACATTCACATGTTTGGGGATTAGGACATGGACATATCTTTTTGGAGGTCACCATTCAACACACCACAGTGACCACCTGAATACGTTAGTTTGATTGAGAAGGTGCCAGTGAGGATGAATTCCAAGTACCTGGTCTGGACAGATGGGAAGATTGTGGTGGCAAATACCTAGGGAGAAAACATCAGAACAGATGCTCTTTTTGTCATTTAGTTTTGGACACTGAGTTTAAAGTAGGAGATGGAGAAAGTGGACACTTAACCTCACCATTTTGCCTCATATTGGCGCAGTCTTGAGATTTCAATGTTACTCAATTAGCTGTCGTGAGAGTAGATAAAAGACTATAGCATTCCAGAATTGGGCATTAGATTATTATATCATCCTTGTGAAACTTTACTTTAAAAATACTTCAGGATAAGTAGTATGATATATGAGTGAAATTAATTTTTCATTTATATCCTAGCAGTAGTTAGTTAGCATTTGAAGTCTCCTGATCAGCAATCAATTCTCCAGTCATGACTACCAAGCTCTTCAATTATTGCAGTGGAAATCTGCACATGAGGATTTGCTAATTAGCATAAGAAACTAGAGAAATAATTTTTCACTGCTGAAATGGGTAATATTCAACATATATTTGACCCTCAAGTCCAACCACTCTTGCATGAAAATTTATGGGAATCTGGCAAGCCCAGCTACCCAATACCTTTGGAGAAGCCCTCAAGTGTTGAGCTCACTTAGTCCTGGGTCCTCCACTTCACAGAGCACTGTTGCCTAATCAATATTATGTGAGAGGTGAACATTGCCATTCTCACCGTTAGAACAGCATGGCATTGACCTTGGAGTAAACCTTTCATGCAAAATGTCTGTGGGTGTATCTGAAGACAAAGAGAAGAACTTCCCCAAACTTATCAGTTGAGGTTGACTATTTTTGTGTCTACTTGCTAATAAATGTTGGAGAAATTGGCAGAATTTAGCTTAAGACTAACTTTCATCCTAGCCCACCACTTGTCAAGGAGGATATGGGGAAGTTGAGGTAGACTCATCTAGTTCTAATCCCCAGAGGCTATAGACTAAAAGTTCTATTTACCAAAAGGCTCCAGCATTTGTTGAATGAACACATTAGCTTGGATAACTTTGCAACAGAATCCCTAGGCCTTTGAGCCCAAAGCCCTGCAAGGACTATTGACAATACACTCTTCAGGTGTCCAAAAACAGAAAGTGTACCTACAGACATGGATAAAAAGCTGGGCTAGGTGATTTCTTCATTCATAATCTGATGACAGTGGTCTGTCTGAAAATAGGTGTTGTATAGTCACTGCATAAAACATGGAACTCAGTGATTTCTCTGATTGGAGAATTTGGATCCTCTGAGAGTTCACAGAATTAAAAATGTACTAATAGTGGAGTACTATGTGTACAGCAGGCTCAGTGTTGTGTGTGTGTGTGTATAGCGTATATATACACATATGTAATATATACACATGTAATATATAATATATACATATGTAATGTATAATGTACATATGTAATATAGTATATGTTCTACTTTTATGAATATGTATACATACATACACATATATGTGCATTAATCTACTTGCATTCACAAATAGAGTGGTGCACCCATTTCAGGGATTCTTTGGCTTTAGTAAGATCTTCCATATGTATACATACTACACACACATACCCCCCCACACACACACCCAAATAGTTATAAACCTAGTGGTTTATAACTAATGCTTCAAAATTGGAGGACAAATGAATGATTGCTATTAGATATTTGCCTCTATAAAAGGATAATGTTCTTGATGATTCAAATAATAGTTATTACTAGAAAAATAATAGCTTTCAAAATTTTAATAAACCCATGTGATTCGAAGGAGTTAACAATTTAGAAATTACAAAAAGGAACAGTTGTAGTAATTTAACAATACTGTTGTTTCTGTATATCAGAAATTCACCACCAGGTTTATACTCCTGAAGGAGTGTCCATAAGTGCAACCAACAGAAGGAAATTGTTGAAGAGAGAGCATGGAAGTGTTATAAATGTATATTAAGGGTAAAAATCTCTAAAACATTTTATGTTTCTGAGAGTAAATTTTGCATATGAAAAAGAAAATGGCTTCGTGTCAGTTTTAGGGAAGAATGCAAGGGAAGAATGTGAAATACTAGCTACTTACTTATAACTTTGAGCTGTATTTTATTTTCTCACTATTTTTGGTGAAGGAATTAAAGACTGGGAAGGAACAGGAGACAAAAAGCTGAGACTTTTTATTGGAATTATTTTCTAAAGAAACATATGCAAAAACCCAAGAGTAATCATTTGGAATTGAGACGCCTCTTAAAGTAGAGCCATTGAGTGTCACATAGCTACCCAAGTCTTAGGTCCGAAACTGAATGATGCGAGAGGCTGTTGGCCAGGAATCTTACTCTGATGAGAAGAGGAGGGGAAGGCAGATAAAGAAAAGGAAACAAGGGAAAGGTAGGATATTGACCTAGTAAGAAACCTTGATTCTTTTCTTGTAATCATGGACTCATAGGATCTTAGCAGCAGAGCTCCCTTAGAGGTCATCTAATTCTGTCCCCTCGATCATATGGCAGACAGTGGTCTGCCCCCTCCACGTAAGGCAGTATTTACAGTTCACACTGCTTTCTCTCGTGTTGAGTCCAACTCCCTACCTCTTTATAGGTTTGATGGGTTTTGGTTCTGTCCTCCGGAATACAGGAAATAACTCTCCTCCCTCTTTGGCCTGACAACCCTTCAAAGACTCAAAGAAAGACAGCTGCCATCTCCCTGCCTTGTCTTAAAATAAATGGATCATCAAGGACAGTTAGTTATACATGTCTGAGGTTTGGATGGCAGGGACATTCTGGGGGAGATGTAGGGGAAGCGATGTGACAGCCTATAGAAGAGTCCCTACGATGGATTTATTTGTCCTCATCTCCAGTTTGACTTAAGAAAAGACTTAAGAAAAAGAATTCTCATGCTATTTTGAATGTTTTATTCTTAAGTGAAAGCTGAATAAAGTCTGGGAGTCATGAATTGAGATATGATTTTTAAATTGCTATTTTCATTTATTATTAGCGCAATGTTATTGTCCTTGGTTTCATGATGCAGAAAGAATGAATTCAGTGCAAAAAAAAAAAAAAGATTAACATGATGTTTTGGCAATGCTTAGACCAAATGACAAATGATTATTTTATATGTGCTTCTTTTTTTTTTTTTAAATCTCAGAGCCACAGCCTAACAAGGACTTGGAATTTGAGTGCAAACTGGGGGATAGAGAAATCACCTAATCAACATTCTTTTGGGCATCTGGTGGTGCTGTGTTGTCTGTAATGTACTTTAATACACTTTTGTATAGACGATGATTTTGTTTCAGTGTACAGGAGCAGTTTCAGAGTACATGCAAGAGATGGCTAGTTACTGTTTAGGAATATACTACGGGAAGAGTTATCCAATACCGGGGAGATGCGAGTCAGAGATCTACATTCTCAGAGGAGCTACTTAAGCCTTTAGCTAGTTTTTTCTTAATTTTTAATCAACACCAAAGACTTTTTCATAGTGATAATACTAGAAATATGTTTATGCTTATTAGAAATGATTTATGTATCGATAAAACTAGCAATGATAAAGAAATGTGGATTTGCTGAAAATGTCGTGCAGGCATTCCTGGTCTCGCATTCCCCGGGGTAGAAGAATCTTACAATCCCTGTAACTATAGCCTTCAGAAAGGCACTCCTGACTTCTGAGTGACTCAGTGGGCTCAGACTTGGAAGATTTTGGTCGGTTGACTCCTATTCAAAAGTTAGATAAATCCTGCCACTATAAATGAACCTTTCATTCAAGGAGCCCTCAGAGTACCTAAAAGGATAGAGATCTGGGACTTTGTCAAGCTTACAGAACAGTTTCTCTGACTGCTTTTGTGCCCATTTGCCTACACGTGTGGCAGAATTCCATCTGAGACTGACTTACATTGTTATCATCCTACCTGGTAGCAAGGATGTGGGAGAAAAGATGGCCCTCACCCAGCTCTAGTTATTGAAGATGTGAGATTGGAATTTTGTTCACAATCATTCCCTCTCTCCTCTGCCCCCTACCTCCCCTACCCTCATGTAAGATGTATACTTGCCCATGTTTTGACCTTGGGACGGTCATAGGCCATGCTTTAGCTAATGTTGATGAAGGGTAGTTGGAAGGCAGGCAGGCAGAGACAAGAGGCCCCCGCCCTAAGAGGAAACCACCCTTAAAAGGATTTTACATCTCCCTGGAAGGAACCTTACACCCTTTCACACAGGATAGGTAGGTGACAAAAGCCTGATTGGATGACAGGCAGGGAGGGTTAATCAGATTCAAACAGCCCGCCCACAAGCCCATAAAAACCCCTAGACTTGGAAACTCCAGTAGCACCCCTCTCGGGTCCCCTTTCTCCTTGGGATCTTTGTATTATCACTTTGCTGTCACTCAATAAACTTGCTTTGCTGCCCACCACTCTGTCTGGTCTACCTCTTCACTTATTGAAGCGGTGTGACCAAGAACCTTGGGCACCGACAGAGAAAAGCATCCTGTAACAATGTGATATTAATGTTCATGACAAAAGCAGGGGCTTAAAATATGCCTGGGCAGGAGGCTTGCCCTCGCTCATCTTGGCCAAGACCATGAGAAGAACATGCCTTAGGTGGTGCTCTGGGACAAGGAATCTGAGAAACAGGGACCAGACCTGGACCCAACCCACCACACAGACTCGGCCAGCCAACAGCAGGGCCATGGTAGTGGACCCACAGAGATGTAAGTGTTTATTGTTGATTGCCACTGAGATACTGTGGCTATTATGTGGCAATTGTTGACTGGGATGTGAGGCTACCAATATTTACTCCCCAAACCTAATAATCATGAATGCCCAAATTGGATTAGGTAGTAGGCACTTTACAAATATTGCTTCATTTGATTTTCATAACAAATCTGGAGCTAAGCCTTATTTTTCCCATTGTATACATAAAATGATCACAGCCAAGAGAAATAAAGCAACTTGGCCCGAATCACAGAGGAGGAACAGAAGGGGATTAGAGTCCATCCTCCTCTCCCACCTTTCACGGCTCACTCTTACGGACTTGCTTAGATTGAATTAAACCTGAACTAAAGCTGTATCCATGCACAGCAGAGGGACAAAAACTGAACCCTTGACCCAGGGAGGGTCATTCATATGCACATTCACTCATTCAGTGTATGTTTAATGAGTATCTGCTATGTACCAGTGCATTGTGGGGATTTAATGAGAAGCATGATCAGTGCTGTCCCTGCCCTCACAGGGTCCACGCTCTTATCTTAATATAGATTTGTTTGTTAAACACATGCTTCAAGTTTTGTTTGTGGTGTAAGGATTATGGCCTCATTCTACAGTGTGTGTATAAACAAACTCTAGACAAAGGAAGCTCCCTGTATTAAACCGGGTTACTCTTAATGCGGTGACCACTAACTAGTTGGAATCCAAGTAACAACTAATCTCATGAATGTGTCTGTCCATCTACTAATGATAAACATGAGTTGTTGCTCCACAGAGCTGTCTTCCACGGTATGGGACAGCGAGTTTGAGAAAAATAAATTTACTCCTACTGTTCTACAGGGAGGGGGAAAAAAAGCGCGCAATGGGATATTATAATTCTTGTTAATAAACATTATTAAACCCAGATGATTTCTGAATTTTAGAATAAAAATAATTAATCTACTGAAAGAATGGTAAACCAGGAAAGATTAAAAATTATAATTAAAGAATGGGAATGACATTTGCTATCAGAGGCATCTCAGCAGACTATCTGAACAGTACACTAAGCAAGGTAAATTATTTCTACCGTAATAATGGTATTTACTCTAATACAATGGTGTACTAAAAATCTAATTGCAACCTGCCAAGGATTTAAAAAAACACAGTTATAATGTAAAAGTGCAGGAAGAATAGATATGATCTGTATTTTTAAAAGAACATGGTAATGTTACTATATGGTTCAATTTTCAGATATCAGGATTTAATATAATAAGAAAAGACAGAGAAAATGAAAATTAGGGAGACTTTTGAATAGGTGCTTTAAGAAGGGGATTTGCGACCAAATGGAAACAGGCTGATTTTGATTACACTTTAATACGAGATAAAGTAAAGATGAGGTAAATCCAAAGTAAAACATAATTATAAGTTTCTGCATAATCCCTGGCAAAAATATTAAAGATTAGATTCCAGAATTGTGTTAGTACCTCTATAAGACTTTTACCAATCACAGTTACCCACTGTACATTAAGCATTGTCAGAAAACAGATAAAATATATTCATAGATGGGAATAATCATAAAGGTATTAATAAGATATCTGGATTTTAAAGTTTTGTCTTCCTCTTTCTGAAATAGTAAAAAAATAAATTACAACTTTAAAAAGAAAATAATCCATATAAACACCAGAGTGGGAGTGAGGAGACAGAATGCTATGAATTCAGTTCTAAGTTAAAAAAAAAATAAGTGCAAAGTATTTTTCTATTAAGAAAGCATGAAAACACCATGTTTTATACTACCTCTTGATTTATTTTCACAGTATCTTGTGCATATGTTGACAAATTCCCATGGGAGCACATTTGGATGGGAAGACAGATAGTGAGTCAGGTAGGTTAATTAACCAAAACTTCAGACTAGTAGTCTCAGCTCCGCAATGGCTGAGAAAGATGGGCATTATTCATTCTAACAAAAATAACCCTCAGTGTGAACAGAAAAATCAACAGCCCTTAACTTGACGATAATCGATAGATGCAGTGCTACATACAGGACATATAGGTGAGAATTAGAGCTTCATTTCAGGCAATTATCTCAGATTTGGGAATATCTGATTACGAAGAATCTGAAATGGGCCAGGTGTTGATAGAAACTGTTCATGAAATGTGGCTACCATCCATTCTATACTCTAAGAAACCAACAGTGTGATGATAAACCTAGTGATTCGGGTGCCTTTTTGTCTGTCTACCTCCAACACAGAAGCAGGTGGACATACACAAAATAAGCTGAAAATAACTGAAAACCTTGATGAGTGATAAGACACCATTGCCAATGCTCAGTTGAATGTGCTTTTATGGATATATTTTGCAGGAATGGAGACAGAGAGAGAGGGAAGATATTCTTTTTGGAAATGGATGTGGACATTTTGCAAAAGAAATTTAAAAAACAAAAAACAGAAGGCACTGTAGGTAAGGAGGTATAAGTTAAAAATTGCATTCCTACAGTAGGTGATCTCTGAAGAAATTATTTAACCTTATTCACCTTATTCATAGCAAGGTATTTTTCTGGAATATGTAATTAAATAATGATAATATTAATTTCTTACACTTTATAAAGGAAAAGGATATGTTATGTTATTAAAATACTACTTTCCTGAATTCATTATTAAAGATAGTGACATCTGAGGTGTTTAGAGGACTAGACGACCTAATTATGGTTATGAATTTATTACATTATAGAAAAATGTATATTTTATTTCTGATTGTAATGGGCAATTTGGATAAGAAGAATCATAAAAAGAAAAAGTTGATGAATCTATAATCCTATCATACAGATTATGGGTGTTATGATTTTTACACATTTACTTCCAGTTATTATGCCTGTCTCTTTAAAAAAATAACATATATATATACACACATATCATGTGTACAAATTTATGTTCTATTTTTCTTAATATCATATCAGAAAGATGTTCCTATATGATTAAATTTTTTAATAAAAACATTTTTAGTTGCTGTGTAATATTCCATTCCATAAATGAGCTGTACCTTTCATGTTCTATTTATTTATATATTTATTTGGGGCCACGAAGTGACTTCAGAATAAACATCTTGTATTTTGGGATATTTTCTTAGCAAAGATCTTTAGCACTGGAATTCCTGAGTCTAAAGCTAAATGTTTTATGTGATGCTAGGGCAGACATTGGCTCTCTGTTTGCCAGACTTGTTTGATTTTCCTCCTGGGCACAAAGAGCGAATACATTTCTCAGCCTCCCTTGCATTTAGTGCGAACTCAAGAAGAAATTCTTTCCACGGGAATATGGGCAGAAATGATGGAATGATGTACATTCCAGGTGTGGTCCGGGATCACCTCTCACACAATGCTCAAGCCTCTCTCCCCTCTTCTCCCGGCTGTATGTCAATGCAAGGTGAGTCTGAAAGGCAGTTGGGAGAGCAGAGCATCTGTCAGACTCTTTCTGAAGGACTGGGGAACAGAATACCCTTGATTTCCACTGCCTCTAATTGATACTGTATGTGAGAATAAAATCTATTATATTAAGTGACCAATATTTGGGGGGTATATTCATTTCAGTGTTAGCATAATCTTAACTGATGGGAATGTTGGCATTGGAGGTACAAGGTACAACTCTCTAATAAAACCCTAAAATATGTGCAACTGGCATTGGGGGGTGAGGTACCCGTATCAGAAGATGGGATGGTATAGACCCATGTAATATAGCGATAAAATATGTATTAAGTCTGTTGCTGGCAATAGCTCGAGGGTAGATCAAGCACTCACTGTACCTGTCGCTCTAGGGGAAGAGACTGGAAAACAGAATTTTGTACTGTGTTGGTTTTTACTGGTTTCTACCAGGAGGATGTTAGAAGAAAAACATCAGTCTGTCAATAGCTAGATGATTTTCAGGTAGAAATAAAAAGAAATTTGGAGAGAAGAAATTTGGGGCATCAAAAAGTTGGAAAGCTAACTGTTTCTAAATCCCAAACAAGAGGAACTATGATTGAAAAGGCCTTTAAGTGATGGCCCAAGACCAGATTAAGGGCATAGTCTTCTTTCTCCGCACTCCCATATGATCTCAAGGATGCTGGCCTTAAGTTGTGTGAGTGTGTGAGAAAGGCATGAAAGTCAGGAAGCAAGGAAAGGAATCAGGATTGGTAACTATAATTAGGAAAGAATTTTGGGTGGGGTTCCTGGCATGTGGAACTGAGCGGAAGCAAATGGATTAGAAGCCTACTAAGTAAAAACATATTGCCAAAGAAATCATAAGCCTGGACTAAAAATGTCTTTGAATGCTTAAGCCTTAAAATCAGCTTGGACCCCCAAGCCTGCACGGGCAACCAATGAGCTGAAAAAATGGTTTGGTTCCCCTGGAGAAAGTCTCCATTCCCACTGTAAATATGACCAAGATGGAGATGGACCAGGAAAAACCTCCCAGAGGGCAAAACCAACAACCATGGATGCAGGCTTCTTAACAGAAGGCAGAATCAAGGTCAAGGCAAAGCACTTCACCCTAAAGGTGGGAGTTTTCAGAATTCTTGCCTAGCACAACTGCTATAGACTAATGACTCCTTTGTCCAGAATCTTCCCTTTTTTGAATAAAAGTTGGTTTTTTTGTTTTGTTTTGTTTTGTTTTTGTTTTTGTTTTTTGGTGTGAGGGGGTAATTATAAAAAATGCTGTTTGGCAACAAAAAGGAATGAAGAATGGATACATGCGACAAGATGGATGAACTATAAACACGTTATGCTAAGCAAAAGAAACCAGAGACAAAAGACCACATATTGTATAATTCCATTTATATGACAAATGGAAAAAAGACGTATCTACTGAGGCAAAAAGTAGATTAGTGGTTGCCTGGTACTGGGTTGGGAGTGAGGAATGGTTACAAATGTGCATGAGGGGCCTTTGGGGAGTGCTGGAAATATTCTAAAGCTGGATTGTGGTAGAAGGTTATACAACTCTGTTAATTTAGTAAAAAAATTAACAGAATTGCGTACTTAAAACAAGTAAATTTTATGATATGTAAATATATTTCAATAAATTTTTTTGTTTGTTTTTAAACCTGCTGGTGAACACAGAGGAAAACAAGCACTTTCACACCATAGAGTGAAATTCTGCTTAACCTTTTTGGATACATCTAGTAACAGATATAAGAGTTTCAAGTGTTTGTATACTCCTACGGGGCAATTCTACTCCTAGGAATTTACTCTAATTAAATAACTGAATACATGCTACAAGGTTGTTTCTTGCAATTGCTTACAATATTGAATGATTGAAATAATTTAAATGTCTATCAATAGGGGATAGGTTAAATACATTAGGCTATATCCAAACATTGAAATGGCCTACAAGTGTGATCTTACCATGGAAATCTTAATGTATTTATGTGGAAAACTATCCAACAACAACAAACATGAAGTTAAAGTATGGTGTTTATGGGTAAAATATGGGCCCATTTATGTTTATAAAAACATGGGAGTATAAGGGTGGAATATACCAACCTTCACTTTTCCTTAAAATATGTGAATTTTTTTCAGCCACCATATATTATCAAGACAATAGCAACAAAGACATGTACATCTTGGAAATAATCTGTCATGTTAAATTGAAATAAAAATCAGATTAAAATTTCATGTCTTTGATATGTTTGTATGAGTGGCCTTAATTTGATTAAATGCAGAGATATACCCCTCCAGTTGGAAAATAGTTAAATTTATGTTCATGTGTGTAACTCATTTGCTTTTAAGTAACCCATTTGACATATATTTTTATATTTTAATTTCTTTGACACTGATGAAGTAAATTTTATAATTCACCTTCATTTAATTTTTTCTGTGGACTGATTTTAATTAATAAGTAATACCATAAATAAAATCTGGTATGTGTTCTGGAGATTTGACTCTGTGATACAATATATGGGTTCTTAGGGTCTTTTAACAAAATAAGCTGAAATAGTCAGATGTGGTTTGGAGTAGGGGTCACTGTTTCAGGTCTTACCCTTCACAATTACCTGAAAACAAACTGAAAAGAAAGTGTTTAGAGGTTAGATTCCTACCAGCAGGTAAAGGCAGAAAGAACCTGTAAATTTCCTTTAAATGCAGAAGTAAATATTTAAGGAATTTTTACATCAAATAGCCTGGAAGAAGTAAATGTGACTTGAATAGCTCTTTCTTACAGTATGTTACAAAAACATTTGCTTAAGAGATTTATATTTGTTGACAGGTGCTACGATCCAAAGTAAAGTATCTTTCTGTACATATATCAATCAAATCTAGCATGAAAATGAGTAAATATATCAGGTTGTGTATCAGAGTTTTCTGAACAGATTAAAGTCACTATTGGGGGCATATAAAAGAAAAAAAAATCATCCTCTTACAAGGCAATTCTTTTCAGAGCTCCTCTGACATTAAGCAGTAGGGCTCAGGCTATGTGTTAGAAAGTAGTAGTGCTTTGCAGTTTATTTCAAAAAGGAACAAAAATAGTATATCGGTAGGTAATCTAAGTTCCTGGTCATGTAGGTCTCAAAAGAAAACTGTGGTTTAAAATAATAAAACCTGAATTGAGTAGTGTCTGACAGATGAGTAATTAGACATTGTTTGGAAACAATGAATATTCCTGACAATAAAAATAGGGTATGTAGATGTGAGGAACAGAGAAATATTGGGATATGAAGCACGGAACATTGAGTGCCTAAAAACAGAAAACACCGGGGCTACTTGAGAGATAAGGTACTGAACCTTTTGTTTTACTTAATATAAGAAACTACCATTCCTTGAATCTTTCTGTAAAAAGGAAGATTAAGGGCTTGTCTTGCAATTTACTCTGAAACTATCATGCATTTTTAAACAGACAGACAGTATTTAGAATTGTATCATCGTTTCCAACAGGTTACCATTTGCCCCTAGCACAAACATTGAATGGGAATGTCCTATCTTTGGACTGGACAGTATGTTGTGGCATCATATTCTTATTTCTTTAGATCAGATGCCATTTTTGAGCTTCAACTTTTAGACAGGAGACACATTTTCTTACGAGGGGATCCTAGAGTCCAGGGGCAGCCAAAGGGTTGGACATCTGCAGATCACCATTACTGCCCCTTCTCCCCAACATTTACTCACACCGCTTCTTCACTGTTATTTTGGCTTTGAGGGCAGAGGTTCAAAACTTTGGCTGCACACTGTAATCACCCGCAGAGGTTGAAAATTTTGTTAGCTGGCCTCATCACCAGCAAGTCAGTTGTAAGTGGCCTGAGGTGGGGCACGGGGACTCGAAGTCCCCATGTGATGTTAATGTGTGGGCGATATTGCAACCCATTGCTCTAGTCAGCAATCTTCAAAGTATGATCCTGTCAGGCAGCAGAGTGGGAAGCTCCATCCCAGGCCTCCTGAGTCAGAAACTCGTGGGGAGAATCTGTGTCCTTGCCTTTTTTAGCTCCTAACGACCAACAGCCTCTCTTGGCTTGTGGCTCCCTCCCCCATCTTCAAGGTCAGCAGTGTAGCACCTGTAAAGCTCTCTCGGATTTGGATCCTCTCTTTCTTCTGTCACATCTCCTTTCTGATCCCTGAGCCTCCCTCTTGAGAGGAGCTCTGTCATGACCCTGAACTCATCCAGATAATCCAGGAGAATCACCATCTCAAGCATCTTCCTATCTGTAAAGTCCTTCTTGCCATGCAAGAGTCACAGATTCTGGGGATTAGCATGTGGGCGTTTTGGAGGGGCCACTATTTATCCACCATACATATCAAGAGACAGAAGAAGGGGGGGAACATTTTCTGATAGGAGACCTTTGGAGACTAGACCGGTGGAGAGTTGAAAAGTAGCTCCTTGAGGAGAGCTTGTTGTGTGCTTAAAAATCACTCGAAAATCTGTAAAAAGTGCATGTTCCTGAGCCCTGTCCCCAAAGATTCTGACTCAGTAGTTTAGTTTGGGGATCTGCATTCTACATGTCAGCGCACTCACATCTCCCCTTCCCAGAGGTATTGGGGGCAGGTGATCCACAGACCACACCTGGAGAGACAGCCAGGGGGGAGGTGGTGAGAGCTCAGAGCCTGAGACCCTTCCGACAGCAGCATCATTAGGTACTCCAGTAAACAGTAGAATTACTGCGAGGAAATGTGAAAAATACAGTTTTCCTGAGCCCCATTCCAGGAGCTTGTGATCCCAAAGGTCTGGAGAAGGCCTTCTAGGTAATTCTGACTGATCACAATTGCCCAGCCTCAGAAGAATTCCTCAGTGTTCTTGGAAGTTCTACTTGATCTGGCTCTAGCCAGGATATCTCCTATTTTCCTATATTAAAAAAATGATTTTCCTCACTAATATTCTTTTTCTTTGGGACTGATTAAATGATGGATCGTGTTAATTCCTTATTTTGTGTCCCTGATGGCTTTCTCAGAGCCTGGCACACAATGGGTACCTCATAAATGTTTTTGGAATAAATCAGTGGTTCTCAGACTCTACCCTGTGTCACAATCACCTGGAGGGCTTGTTAAAACACGGATGGCTGAGCTCTGCCCCCAGAGCTTCTGACTCAGTAGGCTTGGGTTGGGCCTCAGAATGTGCATTTAAAACAAGACCCCAGATGAAGCTGGCGCATCTGGCTGGGGGAATCACACTTGGAGATCATTGGAATATATAGAGTTTGAATTGTTAAAGTTCTAATTCTTTTATAACAAAATGAAAATTTTTATATGTGGTTGAGAGATTTAAAACTTCCCAGTTTTTGAATTGTCCTTTTTTCATTATTTCTATTTTTTCCCTTAAAAATTTTTATCCTCTAGAAATTGAAAAAGAAAATCATATTTCCCCAGTAATAGCTGTCCTATAATGTTTTATTGTTTATTTCTTTTCTATATGTGAATTCTCTAGTGACAAAACAATTGAAAATATTTAGGGGACTTCCTATTGGTAGAGAATGTTTTTAAACTGGTATCTTCAGCATTGTGGATACATAATCTAGCTGTAAATTATCTTTTAGCCTGAAACTTTCGTTTGATTTGCATTTTTGCTTGGTTGATTCTTTGATTTTTTTTTTTTTTTGTCATAGTCCTCAAAGGGGGTGAAAACATAAAGGAAAATAGTCACATACACATTATGAGACCAGTTCCCATTAGAAACACAAGACAGTTAAGAAAGATAAGTCTTACTGAGCCATTTGTCCAATCTGCAAGTATACACTGAGACCTCGCAGCGTATACTTTTTATTATAGAAACAAAAAATTCATCCAGTATATGTTTTTCAGGAAATTTTATTTCTTCAGAAGAAAGCTGACTTTTCCCTCTGTATTTATCCAGCTAGAAATCAGACATAGGGGATTGATAGCCCTTATATATACGTCTTCAACCTAAGAAATACTTCTTATGATTTAAAGGTAGCTTTCCTTATTCATACCAAATTATAACAGTATGCTTTCCTCATAAAACATTCCTTGAAGGGTGCAGCAGCCTTGCAGGCAGCCTTACGCCTTTGAATCTGGGTGTAGTAAGTTTTTGGTGGTGAAGTAATAAAAGGTATTGATTTTATTTATTGTACTCTCATGAAAAGGCTGTATAACTGGATTGATGGAATGGAGGATTACTAAAAATATTTTTATAAGGCTGGGAAATTTTAATCTTGTAGATACGGCTGAATTTGACCATAATGTTGGGCTGAAAGGAGGCATCTTGTAAACAAACTTATGCAATGAAGTACCCTTGCGTGGCTGTTAGGTGTCAGTACATTTTTATTGAGTGCGTACCATATTTTCAGCACTCTGTTAAATCATTTTCTATCTTTTTTTTTTTTTTTGACAGAGAAAGACACAGCGAGAGCAGGAACACAAGCGGGGGGGGGGGGGGGGGAGGGAGGGGGAGAGGGAGAAGCAGGCTTTCCTGCTGAGCAGGGAGTCCGATGCAGGGCTTGATCCCAGGACCCTGAGATCATGACCTGAGCCCAAGGCAGACACTTAATGACTGAGCCACCCAGGCGCCCCTCATTTTCTATCTTGCAAGGGTTTTTTTTTTTTTTTTTTTTTGCCTTTTGCATACCTTTAAGAGATACAAGTTGGCAAAAAAAATTGGTAAAAATATTTTTTATCATCACCCAAAGTAGGTATATTCGAGTTAGAAATTTTAAGATATAATTTGCATACAATGAAAAGCACAGATTATAAATGTGCAATTGGATAGATTTTGACAGAGGCATACATTCCTGTACACACCCTTGATGAGCAAGTTACAGACGTTTTCATCACCAAGAGGTTCCCCCCAAATGCCTTCCCAATCAATCTCTCTCCCTCCCACAAATAATCACTGATCTGATTTCCGTCTATTCACTCTTTTGGTGTCTGGCTTCTTTCACTCAGGCACCGTCAGTGCTTTTGAGATTCGCCCCTAACATATGTGTATTAGCAGTTACTTCCTTTCTCTTGCTGAGTAGTACTCATTGTATGAGGCATGGGCAGGCATCACGGACAGGATCTGACGACTAGCCTTTATTTCCTCCACTCCTCCCACGTTGAAACCATTTCTCCTTGAAGTGCAAGCCTTGGACTTCCTTTATCAGTATCACTAGGGCCCCACTATCATTTGACTGTATTAGATCCGAATTTAAATACAGGGTAGAGGACCTAGTATTTCTAGCTAGCTCTGGAATGGTGATTACATTAGTGATTGACATTATTGCTTTAAGCAAATATTCTGTGAACATAAGGGGTTAAGGAAAGGGCTAGAAAAATAGGAAACAGAGTGGCCAAATTGTTCCCAGTAATTCATGTTGATGGATTGCGTGCCATATTTCCAAGAAAACCTCGGGCTGCAGACAGGTGAGGCGCCAGGAGCAGGAGTCCTGGGGGCCAGGCCTAATTAATTAGACAGGAGCTGGAGAACTGGACCGGAGCAGCTTACCTCTCCTTTTCTGAGCAGGAAAGGACAGATTTGGGCAAGACAGAAGAGGAAAAGGAGAAGGGAAGAAAGCGAGACTGTTAGTTTGTGGTGTCTCAAAGGGAGAGAAAACAGATTTCAGTTAACCTAAAGAACCAAAACCCCTTCTTTGCTTTTAAAACCGATCATTCTCCTCCCACATGCTGCCTCCCCGAGGGCTGCCCGCCTCACCTTTGTTTTCCTTGTGCTTGCCTCCCAGCAGAAATGTGAGTACAGCTCAAAAAGCAAGCTTATCAGGACTCCCGAATCATAGGTTGAAAGACACAGCCGGAAGAAAGAGGACCTTTTCTCTCCTGGAAAGCGATAAGGCGCTTAAATACCAACGTGGTAAGAACGAGATAAATAATAGCAACAAGACCTGTGATGCACTCAAAAATGTCAGGCTGGTGCCACATGCTGTCCAATGGAATGTTCTGAATGATCTCAGGGCTGGGAGGGAGAATATACTTTTCATTTATACGATTTATTCTTTTCAAGTGCCTAACGGCTACGAAACCCTCCCATCGCTGCGGTGAAGTGTCCGGCAGTCTCAGGCTTGCAGTTGCTGACAAGACACTGCGCACCGATAAACGGGAGCCTCGCATTTCACCAGTCTTGGCTCCGAGCGCCTGGGGGCCTATCTCCCCGGCTGACGTCACCCAGCAGTCCCGGAGGGCGGGGCTCAGACCGAAGGTCTCTGGCTCCGCTCTATCAACAGGCCAATGCATCCCCACTCTACTCTTCTTGGGCCTTTTCTCCTCTCTTCTTAGGGCGGGGCTGGAGGGGAGACAGGGTAACTGAAGCCGGTCTGACTATTAACCTCCTAGGCCTTTCCTTTTCCTCGAATGAGAAGCTTTGGCCTATACTTAGGTCCGTTGGGTATTTTGGAACATAAGGTATATTTCCTATCGTTACTGGAATATCGTCTCACAAAAAGACAAAGAAATCTTCACCTTCATTTGGTGCCTGATTGTTAGTAATAATATTACTATATTTCATTATACTATATTATATTGATATCTTAAAGTTATTATAGTATACTTATAAATAAGTATGTTAACACTGTAATGATGTTAATAATGTTGGTAAGAACCATCATTTTCACTAAGAGAAGGAAGCTATAAATATAAAACTCAAAAAACCCCCCAAATTTCCAAAAATTTTATTTATTTATTTTTTAAATTCAAGTACAATCAACACACAGTGTTGTATTAGTTTTAGGTGTATGATATAATGATTCGACAATTACCGGTAGGTTATTTTGATTAAGTTTAAACTACTTGAATATTTGAAATTTGAATTTGATATATCTAATATTCAAATATATTTGAACCGTGAATATGAATTTGTTAAAATTTAAAATGTTAAAATACCTCAGTTCTGACCACAGAAAAGCCCCAGTAGCAATGACAACCCAGTAATAAAGAGAATGTTAGCACCAAACAGTGGTCTCTGACTGCCATTCCCCACTAAAGGAACCAGGGATTCTTGGAGAGATCTGGTCCCAGGTTTGGAGTGGCAAATGACCAACCGAACGAGATCATTTTGTTATGCTGGCTAAAGGTGGACAATTTTACTATCAACAAGAAAAGTGATGGCAGTTTATTGAAACACTATAACTAAATAAATATGCCTGAATTTATAATGATACTCAAAAGAGAAAGGCGAAGTAACAAACATAATTCATTTATCACTATTGGAGGTAGTCTATTAACTTGTCCTCCGAAAATTAGTAATTAATGGGAAAAATAAGTCTTGATCTGCTTTTCATGTGAAAACTCTATTTTAAAAATGTTAAAATATAGCCCTAGTTAATGAGGGAAAGTGTTCTTACACAAGTATTCTAGCTAGTAAATGTAGAAGAAATGATAAAATTAGAAAAATTCACCATTTTACACCTAATGAAATAACCGATTCAAGTAATAAACATTCATGGAAGCTAAAACTAAGAAGCAAAATATTACTGAGGAACTGGATATTATTCCGTGGGAGCCAAAATGTCACTCCACAACTTTACGACTAGGAATCAGGCAGTCATCTTCTGGATCTACTGATCAATCAGCATCATTAAAGGCAGGGCAAATAGATACTATGTATTTCCTGGTGTGATGTCATAAGAAGTACAGAGGAGTACCTGTGAGATATCCATGGCAAAAATGTTAGCCCTGAGTCTAATCAAGCCTGTATATCTAACTTCCGGGTTACAGAAACATTGGAGATGGGAACCATGTTGAAAAAATCATCAGAGTCCAGAATGTTATGGAATAAGTGACCCAGTCTCCTTAAGAAGGCAATGCTTGAGAAGAGGGTGAGAGTGGAGATGAACATGCACATAAAAAGAGTCATGAAAGACATATCAATCTCAACAGCAGCAGCAACAAAATTCCCCCGTTAGTTCATTGTATATCTTGAATTTTCACATGTATTTTGGCACAGGACTGTGGTTGGCCTGTTGACTGATGTAGGGCTTCTTCCAACCTCTTGTGGAGGATGTCGCTGGCTAGGGATTCCTGCATCCCTTCCCAAATTCTCTGCCCTCCCCTTCCCTCTACCACTGAAATCCAGAGGACATAAGTTCATGAAACTAATAGCAAGTAGAGGGGCATAAACAGACAGAAAGAGTTCTTACTAAAAATGGAGCATATCTGAGGCAGTCAAGGATTCTGCGGGGGTTGCAGAGTCCAATGCTGTAATAAAAACCAGATAATTTTGTGACCAATAATAACAGTTATAGTTACATATGCTGAGATAAAAGTAGCCAAATCTCAGGCTGCATGGTAGAAATCATTGTGCATTGTGCAGGACTGTGCTGCGGGCATCTAAAAAGAAATGTTCCCTGAACTGTGTGTAGAATATTAATAGTCTGTTAGAGCTCTCTTAAGTATCAAATATAGGTAGCTCTAACGCCAACAGTGGTCCAAAATACAAACCCCATTTAATCAGGTTCCTCTGTTTAAAATTCAGAACATGTTTATGTACATGTACATGAGTGTGTGTGGGTTTATGTGTATCTGGTTTTATTTAACTTGTAGTCATTCATACTGACAGAATTATCTGACATCTTTTTAACAATTTTAATTGGGTGAATTTCTTAGTGAATCACAGCTAGATGCTGAACAATTCTAAGTTAGTGGCAGAGCCTAAATATCTTTAAAAAGGAATATTAGGGTATAAAATAAACTTAATTGTGTAACACACCATAGTCTACCTAGATTAGTGATGGTTTCCATTATTTATCTATTTATTTTGTTCGCAGATTTCTTTGAGAAGCTTCTTAATATTTAGGATTCTCTTCAGAGAAAGACATAAACATATGAAAAACTAGTCAGCAATTTCAGAGGATTCTCCTGGACTCCCCCACAGTGGCAGATTTCATCTTCCAAAGATGGCCACAATAATAGTTTCCATCCCACGTGCTTCTCTGCAATGTGACTTGCTGCTCCCTAATCAAGAGGTCAGCATCTGATTCTTCTCCACTTGCTTCTGGGAAGGCCTGAGTGATTTGTTGAAACAAAAGAATGAAGAAGAAATATTCTGGAACTTCTGAGATTAGATCATAAGAGCCTTACAGCTACCACCTAGGACTTTGGAACACTCCCTCTTGGGATACACCCTCTCAGGACACTCCATCTGTGAGTGTAACCACCATGCCGTGGGGGTCACAAACTATGAGGAGAGACCACATTTGGCCACTCAGTTTGACACATTCAGCTGGGCTCATGACCAACAATGACACCAACTGCCGATCCTGTGAGGGAGCCATCTTGGACACTCAACCCAGTCGAACTCTCAGAAGATTCAGCCTCAGCTAATATCTGAGTCTATTTATCTTTCTCACTGAGCTGTTTGAATGTCTTGAAATCACATTTGCAGTGGACTTACTGTCTAATATTATGAAAGTTACTTGGTGCCTACAGGAGAAGCACCATGAGAGAGCTGCTCACCTGAGCCCAGGCGACCCACAGAAGCATCAGTGATGATAACAAATTGTTGTTTTAAGCCACTGTGTTTTGGAGTGATTTGTTACACAGCAATAGATAACTATAACACCCACCTACCCCTGTTGAGAACCACTGCTCTTAATGATTCACTGGGAAAAGGAGATCAAGGTAGTAGATTGTAGTTAAAAATTCTTAGATCCAATAATTTACTAGCTGTATATTTGTATGTCTTATAAAAATCACTAAATTTTTGCAACCTTTAGATATGTTCTGATTTGAGTGGTTTGGTTTTTTATTTCATTTACAAATCAACAAGGGTACAACTGGCTATTCAGAGGGGTTTCCTACCCAACCAGTAATTCTTATATAGTGTTTGGTATCCTTCTATATTGGATTTGGATGGTTCTCACATTCAATTTCTCCTCCCTTCTTCTCTTTCCCCCTCTTCTCTTCTTGTGCCCTCTCATGGCTACCCACCCACGTATATGTGGTCACTATATCAAATCCTCATATCCCCAACCAACCGCCTACCCCTGACGCTTTGATTTTTAATGCCAGATAACATTGAGAAGAAAAACCTTCTGAAAATAATTGTTTCTGTGCTTTGACCCAGAAATTCGACTTTTAGGTGTTTTTTTTTTTCCTTAACAATGAATGGTTAATTCAGATAAAAATTTAGCCACAAGGATGTTTGTCACAGCATCACATATAATAGGAGAAAATTGGAAATAATCCAAGGCACATTAATAAGAGACTTAATAAATAATGGCATTCCTATGCTACAGAATACTATGCAACAGTTAAAATGAGATAAAACTATATTGACATGGCAAGATGTTCAGGATATTAGCAGATGTGATGTGAGTAAGGTTTTAAATGTGCTTGCAGAGTTTGGCCTGGCTTTTGGAGCATCTGTGATGTGCCGTGAGGTAGCAGCCATCTGTCCAGGTGATTACTGGTCCCAGAGTGAGGGACATGAAGAGCAGACCTGAACTTGAAGAAGTCAACTTGGCCAGTGCACAGACCAATGAATAAGAAATGAATGTTTGCTGCTGAGAGTCATTGAGGTTTGTGGCTTGCTTGTGATGTGAAAATCTGACTAATACTGTCTGATTCATTACTCATTAGTTATGGTGATGTTTGTGTAGCTCTCCTATGCTAAAAATATAGAAACAGGAAATCTCATTAGATGTAGAAAGAAGTGATATGGATTACCCTAGGTAACCAGTAAATATAATATATTTATATTGCTTTATGAGGATAGTCATAAGTTTGAGAGGAGTCTATTTGTCTTTCTTACTGAGCTGTTCAAATGCCTTGAAATCACATTTGCGGTGGACTTATTTCTAATATTGTGAAAGCTACTTGGTTGATGTTAAAATGAATGAGCCAGACTTCTATGCTTCTCCCTTCCTTTACTATTCTCGTCTGACCTATGGTGTCACATGCGATTGTATGCATTTCTGTATGTGATTTCCAAGTCTTGAAATGCAAATATATTTTTACCTATAAAATGGGAATCTTTTGTTGATGTAAAATGTTGCTGTGGTGAGTATTCCACACCTATTATACACTCGGTTCCATTTTCCGTAAGTACTTAGAATCTGGTTCTATTAGTGAAGGTGTATCATTTCTTTAAAGCAAGGTTCTTAACAATGGCACTTTTGACATTTTGGGCCAGATGATTACTTGTGGGCAGCCGTCCTGTGTATTTTACCGTTTTGGCGGCCTCCCTGGCCTTTAGACACACTAGACGCTAAGAGTAACACACCAGATCCCTGCGTCCCTGCCCGCCACCATCTGCAGTTATGGACAATCAAAAATGTCTTCCGACATTTCTGTATGTTTTCTGGGAGGCAAAATCATCCAGATGAGAACGACTGCCTTTAACAAGTGAATTTTAATGGTTTTCATACCTGGTTACACATTAGAATAATCTAGTAAGCTTTTAAAAAATAGCTTATTTTGAAATAATTTTAAAATTACTGAAAAATTCAATAATAGTACAAAGAACTCTTTTGTACCATTTGTTTATAATATAAAATATTATATATGGAGTATAATATAATATTTTCCAGATGTACTTTTTCATTCTTTTTCTACATGTATGCATAGGTACTTTTTTTCTGGATCATTTGGGAATAAGTTGCAGACAGTATGATCCCGTACCCCTTAATATTCAGTGTTTATTTCCTAGAAACAAGGATATTCTTTCACATAATAATGGTTTGAGTAACAAAAATGGGAACTTTAAGATTAATACAATATTATTATCCAATCCACAGTCTAATATTCAAGCTTTGCCAGTTATCCCCCCAATGACTATTTTTTCACAGACCAGTTTCCAGTGAAGGACACTTATTGTATTTTGTTGTCATATTTCTTTAGTCTCCTTTAATCTAGAGCAGTTCCTCAGCCTTTCATTGGTTTTTTATAACCCCAACATTTTTCAAGAGTACAGACGACTTTTTTTTGGAGAATGGCTCTCAATTTGAATGTGACCACTATTTCCTTATAGTTGGATTCAGGTTGTGCAGTTTTGGCAGGAACATTATGTGAGTGATGCTGTGAGCTTCTCAGTGCATCTCATCAAGAACCACATGATGTAGGTTAAGTCTTTTATTGGTGATATTAACACTGATCATTTGGTTAAGGTGGTATATTTTTTCCTAGGGGGCTACCATAACAAATCCTGCAAATTGTGTGGCTCAAAACAAAAAGTTTTCTCTCACAGTGAGGAGGCCAGAGTCCAAAATCAAGATGTTTGTCAGGACTGTACTCCCTCTGGAGAGTCTAAGGTATAATCCTTCCTTGCATCTTCTGGCTTCTGGTAGCTGTTGGCATTTCTCATAGCTTCTCTGCCTCTGGCTTCACATGGCCTTCTGCTCCTTCTCTCTGTCCACTGCTTTCTCTTCTGTCTCTTGTAAGGGCACTTGTCATTGGATTAAGACCCAAGTAATTCAGGATGATTTCATTAAATCTTCAACTTGATATCTGCAAAGACCCTTTTTCCAAATAAGGTCACATTCACAGATCCTGGGGGTTGGGACATAAACATATCTTTTAGGGGCCACCACTCAAGCCAGTACAGGTGGTTCCTGCCAGACTTTTCACTGTAAATTTATTCTTTTCCCTTTATCATTAGGATGTAATTTATGGGGGGATACTTTGAGATGATGTAACTATTCTTTTTATTCCTCATCAAACTCTTACCTATTGGTTTAGCATCTATTGATTATTCTAATTTCATTATTGATTTTATAATTTCATCTATTGATTTTATAATTTCATTATTCCTTCCACATTTATTAGTTGACATTCTTTTATAAGAGCTTTTCCTTCCTTCTTCCTCCTTCCTTACTCTCTCCTCTGAATATGTCAATATAGACTTATTTTATTCAATGGATTATAATCTATTATTATTGTTTTATTTTCATATTCAAATTTTCCCAGATGTGGCCAGCAAGAGACCTGTCAAGCAGAGTTCTGCATTCTTTGACATGACCTCAATCATTCTTTGGGCAATTTTCTACTTTCTGGCACAAGAAAAAGTTCTGAATTCATCTTATATTTTCCCTACCCCAGCCCTGGGATCAGTCCTTTCACCAAGGATCCTTGGTTTCTCTTAGTGGGGAATGATATTTAGAAATAAAAATCTAGGTGTTTGAGAAATTTTTCTAAATATTGTGTGTCCATTTTATTGGCAAAAAAATAAAAATTATAATGAAAAATAAATCTGACCATAACAACTGTTGAAGAGGATAAAGATCTACAGAGATCAATCCTAGTGGGAATGAAAATGATGTATCTACTTGAAAAAGTTTAATGCAACACTTTGACATGGTCTCATAATTATGAACTTACTCGTATTCTTCTTGCTAGCAATATAACTGAAAGGTATCTACTCAAGGGAAATTATTTCTTATGTGCTCCATGAGATGTGTGCAAGGATGTTCCTAGCTCAGTACTCTCAGAAACAAACTCCTTTCTAATGTAATCTGTCTTGGTCTCTGAGGTGCAAGGGGGTGCTTTGTCCTCACCCTCACATTTTAGGATTCTCTCAGTGGTGTCTTAATACTTGAACAGATGTTAGTTAGTTAGTTGTTCTTGTGAGGGGGAGAGAAGTCAGGAACAACCTACATTGCCATCTTGGTGATGTCACTTCCTGAGAAGCTTTTTAAATAAAAAAAAATTTGAGCCCTACTTCCGGAGACTGTAAGTCACAAGTGTGTGTGTGTGTGTGTGTAAGCTTTCAGGTAATTCTGTTGCATAGCAGTGTGTAGGGGCTACTGCCCTATTGCATTTAAACCATGATTTAGTTCATACTACATTTTTCAAAGCATGTTTTTTTATCTAAAGGAATAAATAATTGCCTTATACCTTAATTACTGGATACCAGAAGCCTAAGCAAGATAAAACCCATAATCTGAAAAAACATGCTAGATATCAGATGTCAGAGATAAATGTCTAAGGTAGAAAATGTGTTCCATAATGTAAAATAATTATTGATTACAAAATCAAGTCAACTTAGATTCATGTCTAGATATAATTACATTCTCAAGGAATAAAGTGGAAATTTTACTTTTAAGTTGCATTCCTCTGACTATAATCTCTCTCTCTCTCTCTCTCTCTCTCTCACACACACACACACACACACACAAGAATACATCACTTTATTGGAAGGGGTTTGGGGAACCCAGGAGTTTTCACAATGGAATAGAAAAATCATCTATTTCAATATCCATTGCTTGGCTATCTTCAATAATAGATAACTCAGAGAAGGAACAAAATTACTTCAGTGAAGCCAACTGTACTGTTGAATAGCTTTATCACATTTTGGTATTGAACGTGAGAAAGCATTTTTCCCATATGAAATTTTGGATTAATCTTTTTTTAGTTCTTAAAAAAGAAAGAACATTCCAAGGAACTAACATTTATATCTTGAGGAAGAATTTCTTGTTCTATCTACAGATAATTAGTATATATATATTCAGTATATATACTGAAACTTTAGGTAACTTTGTCTTGGTAAAAAGGAATACAATGTACCTCCTCTTTCAGATGGTCTTTCTTCCTCCCTGAAAATCACTCAGATAAATTCCAAGAAAATCCCTCATGGGAGTAAGAATTATCATTCTTATTATCAACAAATAATAATAGTTGTCATTTTTGAGTATAGCAGTCTCTCCTTTTCCACAGGTTTTCTGTGGTTTCAGCTCCCACAGTCAACCTCAGCCCAGAAGCAGACAGTCCTCTTTCTGACATGTCATGAGGTCGGTGGTAGCCTGACGCAGCGTCACAGCACCTACATCGTTCCCCTCGCTTCATCTTATCATGTAGGCATTTTATCATCTCACATCATCCCAAGAAGGGTGAGTACAGTACAAAAAGATATTTTAAGAGAGAGACCACATACACATAACTTTTATTACAGTATATTGTTATAATTGTCCTACTTTATTAGTTATCATTGTTAATATCTTACTGTGTACCATTTAGAAAGTGAACTTTATCATAAGTATGTATGTATAAGTAAGTATGTATAGGAAAAAAACTAGTATATATAGGGTTTGGTTCTATCCTTCATTTCAGGTATCCACTGGGGGCCTTGGAATGCATGCCCGGGGTTAAGGGGGGACTACTGCATGTATGAGGAGTTTTACATATCAACTCCGTTTTGCAAATAAAGAGAATAAGTGCAGAGAAGTGAAATGACTTATCCAACTTCATGTAGCTGGGAAATGGCTAAGCTAAGACTCAAGCCAAGTCAAGGTAGGCTAGGTTATGTTCAGTAACAAGCAACCCCCAAATCTCAGCAGCGGATGTTAACAGAGGTGGTGCTCATGCTACATGCGCAGTCTGGGTTGTCTGTGGCTCGATTCAGTTTCATCTTTATTCTTGAACCCAAGCTGACATTGAAGCCTCTGTTTGGCATATTGCCAGAGATTGCAGCAGAGGGGAAAGGGAGCATGGCAAACCACACCCTGACTCTGAAACGCTCCTACCTGACAGAAGGAACAAAATGGCTTCAGTGAAGCCAACTGTAGAGTTCAACAACTATGTCACGTCTTGGTATTGAACATTGGCATTTTACATTTCAATAGCCAGTGCAGTTATGGTTCAACCCGATGTCAGTGAGGTGGGGAAGTATAATCCTCCCACACGGAGAGACAGCAAATCTCTGTGAAGCGATCAGCCTACCACAGACGGGTGCGTGGCTGGCATAATTTAACCGTAAGCCTGTGTAGCAGTCACCTGGGCTCTGCAACTGGTCCATACTGGTCCAATCAGAGTGAAGCAAAGATTGTTGTTGGATAACTGGGGGAGAAGTTGACCTTCCTCTTTCTTTAAAATGGAGCTGTTGCAGCCATTTTTCTGCCACAAGGGAGGAAGTATGACAAAAAGGCTGATACATGCAGGAAGGCAGAGTCAAGAGTAACGGGGCCCCAGCACCAAGGATTCTATGCATCTCTGGAACAGTTCACCCTGTGGCTGGACTATCTTCTGAACTTTTTTTTTTGGTTTGTTTCACAAAGACAGAGAGAGGGAGAGCACAAGTAGGAAGAGAGGGAAGCAGAGGGTGAGGGAGAGGCAGGCTCCCTGCTGAGCAGGGAGCCCAACACGGGGCCCGATCGCAGGACCCCAGGATCATGACCTGAGCCAAAGGCAGATGCTTAACCGACTGAGCCACCCAGGTGCCCCATCTTCTGAACTTTTTAATGATAAATTCCAATAAATACCCTAGGTTAAACCAGTTTGAATAAGACCTTTTATTACTTCTATTTATAACTAATAATATTAAAATCCACGGCCTAGCACAGTCTTAAACTGTCTTGGACAAGGCATGCATGTATGTAGGTATGTATGTATAATATGCTCAATTTTGTGTAAAAACAATGTAGTAACATTGTGAAAATTTTGAAAAATGGGAAGGAAGTGGCATATAATCATACACCCCAAAATGTCAACTATTATCCGCGTTTGCACATGTCTTTCCAGTACTCCTCCATCCTGCCATGCGCATTTATTTTTATACAGGTTATGTCAAGCCATCCAAATAATTTTGTATCCTGACCTTTTCACTTAAACAGTCCCGTAAATTCTTTTCCCATATTGCTACATAATATTATACAGATCACTGAAATAGCTGCAGAATGTTCTAGATATAATACAATGTCGAGAAAAATTTCCCTAGTTTTGGACATTTAGGTTGCTTCCAGTTTTTTACTTTATAGGTAACAGTGCCATGCATATATAAATATATGTACATGGAGGAACATGGGAAGGACATATACAAAACATCATACCAGTGGATGTTTTTGTTAAGGCCTCTGTGCCTCCTGGACCATAAGGTGATCAAACTCCCAGAATTAGGCAGGGGCCGGGCCCTGCCTGCTGCATGTCATTGTTGTAGATAGCTATGTATGCAAATCTGGTGTTATTTATTGTGCTAGGTTAAAAAAAAAATGGAATAAGTATCTTGAGGTTTTTGCTAGAATAAATAGTTATGATTTGAGATAACATTTGGAATAACTGGTTAAAACTCAGGAGATAACTTCTAGGTGGAAGCTAGCAGGGAGACATGCAAACATATTAGTAATCCCAAGTCCAAAAGGAAATGCTACAGAGGTATATTAATAAAGATTACAAGATTTTGTACTGAGATCCTCTACTCGATCTGCTTTTTTTAAATTTAAAGATTTTATTTATTTATTTGAGAAAGAGAGCACATGTGAGCAGTGGGGAGAGGCAGAGGGAGAAGCAGACTCCCCACTGAGCAGAGAGCCCAATGTGGGGCTCGATCCCAGAACCCTGAGATCATGACCTGAACCCAAGGCAGACACTTAACCGACTGAACCACCCAGGCGCCCTGTGGATCTGCTTTTTTGTACTGAGATCCTCCACTGAACTGCTCAGGCAAATGTGTTTGGCCACTGTCCTTGGAAGAGGATATGCTGAAAGAGGGCAACTCTTTACTATCCCCTTAGAGTCTGTCTACTGCCCTGCTGGGGTCAGATGGCTCTGCTGGCCTGGCTTGCTCCCTGGCTTCCCATGGCTGTCCATCTCTGGCCCAGGATCCCTCAGTAACTCCACGGCTTGAGCACTTTCCAGTGAACTTAGATAATGTCCCTTGCTAGCTTGAGATTCATTTAGATTTATGTCTATTTGCTATAAATAATTAAAAGGGGCCTGATGTGGTTATTCAAGAGTAGTGTCCAGGCACTTTTCCAAATCTCTTTCTCTTTCTCAGCCTCATTTAGGAACTGCAAAACTGACAAACTCTTGATTGGACGTCCTGTTCTTTGGCCCTGCTAACCTTGGTCTCTGCAGGTACAGGACTGCAGCTGGAGATCTTGACATCTGTTTCTCAACCCAGGTCCCAAACACAATTCCTTGACAACTATATTAGCAAAAGCATTTAACCTGTACTCACAAGAGCATTAAAAGCAGAGCCAGTTTGTTGAGTGGGTCTGATTTCCCAAATGAGGGAATCCTTCTTTGGCAGAGTGTGGGCTGGCTCTAGACAAAGAGGTTTCTTGTCATGGAGCCTGAAGGGTGTATAGTAGTAACTTCTGAGGAGAGAGTAAGAAAATCTACATATTTGAAACAAACCTAGTAGGAGAGTATCTCCTAAGGGTGAAGTTAGTCAAGCAGAGGCTAACCAGGAGAGGCTATGGCATCTCCTCAGACACAGTGTGAATGTAGATGGACCTAGAAGTGAGATCTGTAGCTTCCAGGAATTAGGGGGGGGGGGTGCGGCAGGAAGGAGATGAGGACTACCAGTAAAAATTAGGCCCCAGAAGACAGACAGATGCAATCCCTACTTGCAACCCTCATGTATTCACTGCATAAATGAGCAACTGGTAAAATCACTTGACTGTAATGACTAATTTTTAACACCTATCTTTGGCTAAATTCCATTCAAAGAATACAGAGATATACCAATGTATCTTTTTATTATAAACTTTAAAATGTTTTAATTTTCAACCAGTGGTTTTAGTATTATTTTAGGCCATGCCTTAGAATCTCATTTTATAGCACTTTTCTTCCCCCAAACTCCAATATAATGCCCAGAATATCCCCTGGAATTCAAATTCGGTGTTATGCCAAAGCCTGCTATAGGATTTCATTTTGATACTTGATCCTGAATATCAGATGTAGATCGACGTATCCTCTTAGTTTCCAACAAATGCCCAACCCGCAAAGCAGCACCACACATGTGACTTGTTTATAACAGCTTTGCTCCTCAGGCTCTTTTAGGTCCCCAGAAGGTAAGCTCCCCGAGGGCAGGCCAAGCCTGGAGCATTTGCGTTCACTGGCTTCTCATGCTGGGTAAGCACCATGCTCACTCAACAAATAATAAGCGCTAATGGATTTCCTGTATCCTTAGAAGTGTATTTACCAGAAAAAAAAAAAAAGAAGAAGAGGGAAAGAGAAAAATTTTAAGTAGAAGCAGAATAAAGAAAATAAATATTATAGGATAAGACAACCTGAGTGAGTTCCCCATTTAGGGAAATATGTGCTTAGCACATAAACAAGGTAGGTAGCTGTTTAAAAAGAGAGAAGTAGAAAAGTCTGTAGCATGTTTTCTCTTTTCAGAATTCCCCAACTGCAATATATTACTTCAGATTTTCTTGAGGGTTTTTCTCTGTACTCTCCAATTACCCTGTGAGTACCATCACCAAAGGATGAATCTGGCACTTCTGCTTTCTCAAATAGCCCTGGTACCACATGGAGATGAAATTCTCTGGCTTTCAGTTTCCATTTGGTAATAGCCCCACACACATCAAGTCTGACAGGCCGTTTATTGCTTTTGGCAGCAGAGTGAGGTCTGTGAGCAAGAATGGCCAATGAGGGAAACTCCACAGAAGAATTTGGAGAAGAGCAGCCTGGCCTCCTTGTGAAAGAGGAGGTAAGGGATCAGGAGCTCTGGATGCTTGCTAAGGAGGTTGGCAACCGAGAGAGCTATTGCTAAGCCACGGGAAAACTTCTGGCATGCTCCCTCCCCCAGAAAATGGAGGGGAGCCCATTGCTCTCCTCCTGCATCCCTTAGGTCCTCAACCCCATTGCTTGCTCAACAAATATTCTGTGAAGAGAAAGGGCAGACCTTTAGCATCACCAAGAATAACAGTGCATGGAGAAAAGCAGTCCTATCACATAGCAATTACTCAGGGAGCAGAGTCTGAGGTCTTCAGTGGTATTTCTGAATGAAAAGTTTACTTTAAGGTGGAAATATACTTGGCATCTTTAATCAGTGCCCTGTAAAACAGGCACAATGGCATTTCTTTATGCCACCCAGATGTTATAAAGATTAATTAATGCTTTTAAAGTGTGGGCTTGAAATCAAAATGATTTCAACTTGAACCAAATGGAAGGCATTTCCAACAACAGGCATATATCTATCTGTTTTAAATACTAAGGAATTTCCCTTTTTTCTCTGCTGAAATTTAAAAACCCTAAACAACAGATGTTTTCAAGCCTACTCTGTAACTCTAGTTATTGACGGCTGAAACAGTGCTCATATAAATACTGTAAGACTTAGTAATTTCTTGCAGAATCTGCTTCCTTAGGGAAAAGTGCTCCTTGGCTATTTTAAGCAGTTAGTTGCATGTTCTCTGAGTGAGTCTACTGTCATAGCAACTGATTTACCACAGAAAAGCAAGAAAGTGCCTTAAGTCAGAAGTGCGTTTCCCTCTCCTTAATTGGGGAATTTTTCCTTGGCTCTTAGAATTAAATTTTGTGACTCAGATATCTATCATGGAAAATTTCAGCTAATGAATGATAATTCTGTAGCAGTTTTTAAAATTTCTGAAGGGCCAGATTTAATGGATCTTCAGATGCTATGGTTTAGCGCTAAAGGTTGGGAGAGCACGCCAACCAGAATACCAGAAAATCATGACAGAGGAATGGGAAAACCAACCCTGTGAGTCTGTGTAAATGTATCCAGAAAATTCAGATTTAAAAAAGAACCCAGATCAGTCAGAAATTTAAGGCTTATCTGGATTCCTTAATTTAATTTAATTTATTTTGAGAGAGAGAGAAGGAGAGAGGAAGAGGGCACACATGTGGGAGGGGGAGAGGGAGAGAGAGAATCTTAAGCAGGCTCCACCTCAGTGTGGAGCGCACTGTGGGGCTCTATCTCTGACCCTGAGGTCATGACCTGAGCTGAAATCAGGAGTCGGACGCTTAACTGACTGAGCCACCCAAGTGCCCCTGGGTTACCTTAATTTTAATTACTTTATGGTTAATCTGATCCCACATGGAATTATAAACTGATTTATATATTCCAAAAGAGTTAGTAAAACAACCAACCAGTGGTCTAACAAAGCAGTCTCCCACATTGAGACATGGTCTGAAGGGGAAAACAAAGTTTTCCTCCATAACAGCTGAGTTTCCTAAAGTTACAAAGTATTTGTATAACATGGCGTAGACAAATCTATATATATTCACCAAATCTAACTGTTAGACTTGGGAAAACACTTAACTTACCTCTTTAAAAAAAGGGGGAGTGTTAAGAGAAAGGAAATACACATCTGAAATCACGTATCTGAAACCTTCAGGGTCCAGAAGTATTTTGTAATTTAGGATTTTTTTGGCTCTTGGGTGGGTAAAAAGGTAAATATACCATATCATACATAAAACCCTGAGTGAGATCTGGGCAGCACCCTGTGATAAAGCAAATTGATATTTCAGCAGTGAAATGTATGAAAATTCACACTGACTGTGATCAATGAAGATCAAAAATAGCCTCGAGTCAGTTCAGGGCAGGTTTTGTTGCTAAGTGAGGTTAGGTCTGGCCAGGATTTGATATCAAATGAGTTATAAAAAGTCTTTCATTTATCAAACCTCTTTGGACTTCAAAATTGGTGTAGAAGGGATTGTTACTCTGTATGCTTTATGCAGTGACTAGCATACTTCTCTGTCTCTACACGGAGTAAAGCAGAAAGCATGTACTGTCCAGAAGAGACAATAGGTGAATTAAGGAGTGGTAGGGCTACAAGTTAGCAAAGGGAAATAGTGATATTTGGGAACATCTGCTTTCCAGCAGAATGTTCTTTATGTTTCTAATAAAAACAGGAAGCTTAGAGGTTGGAAGAACTTAGCTGTGTGATGGTGAGTCTTGTGTTAGGTTGGCACAAAGGAGGGCAATCGTGCAGTAAGAAAGTGAAATCGAGAACAATGGGATGTGTAGCAATGATAGGAACGGTTATGTGACAGGCATGTTTATGGAGAGGCGAAGAATAAGGAATTCTGCATCAATGAACAGACGTCCTGAGTTCAAACTTGATACTATTACTTGCTTAACCCATGTCTCCCTGTCCCCATCTGTGAAATGGGGAGAATAATGTCACAGAGTTGTTAGGAGTCACCAATCAAATAAAACCTGTAAAGTACTTAGCACAGTGCCCAGTGCATGGTTAGCAATAAAAAATAAAATAAAATAAAAAAGTTAACTGTTTGTTACTAAAGGTAAAGATATAAATATCTCACCCATCCAGCGAATCTAATTAACATCAATGGTGTCATGGGATTCCATGTAAATACACAGTGTTTTCTGCCTGCAAGACACCTCTGATGGGGCCACTCTGATGGGAAAAACACATTTGAGAGATGTTTCTTGAATAGGAATCTTGCTTCAGCTATACTTTAACATAAGCAAGAGGGGGTTTTTGTTGTTAAAGGAACTGACTTCCCTACTCTGACCCACTGCCCTGACCTTTCCACTTTCTTTTGTGTGATCATGGTTTTAAAGCAACCAGCGTTATTAGGCCCCAGAATTCTGTTACAACTGAGTTCAGAAAACTATTTATTTTTCTTCTATAGTTTTCTGAATTAATCTTATTTCTTGGTTGTCATATCTCATAACTCACAACTTTCTATGTATTGAATTTTGGGCTTTCTCTTTCCCCTTCCCCGCAAAGCTACATACCTGCGAGAGAGCCGACCTTTCCTCTTTTTTCCCCTGAATTTTCACTGCAAAACCAATTCGTATACTTTGTTGACTTTTGTTGTGTGTGTACGTGTGTGAAGTAAACAACTAAAGGAGGAAAATCTCTTGTGAACTTTCCTAATTTCAACTACTCCATCCTACTTTCCAGGGATAATTGATGCTAACCATTAGGATTGTGTTCTTCCAAACAACGTTCTGTGTATAAAATACAACATTCATTATCCTCTATGCCAGGGAGGAATTTGCTGTTGATTTGGCAAAAATGCCCTTCTGTACGTACTGTTCTGCAGCTTGCTTTTTTTCCTGTTTAACCATGGGCATCCTCTCCTATTGTTATTGTTCCATTCTTTTAAATATAATTGTGTAGGGCGCCTGGGTGGCTCAGTTGGTTAAGCCACTGCCTTCGGCTCAGGTCATGATCCTGGAGTCCTGGGATCGAGTCCCGCATCGGGCTCCCTGCTCGGCAGGGAGTCTGCTTCTCCCTCTGACCCTCTTCCCTCTCGTGCTCTCTGTCTCTCATTCTCTCTCTCTCAAATAAATAAATAATAAAAAAATAAATATAATTGTGTATTGTTATTAACACATTCCTAAAATATTACTGAAGTAATATTTACTGATTATGGAAATGAGGAAAATATGTGGTGCCTGCTATGTGAAATACAAGGTCCTAAGAGATACAGTTTTGGTCCCCTGGATGCTTATAATCTGGGAGGAGAAATAAGGTGGGGACACATGTAACTACATATTAAGTAGTACAGAATTTGTAAATTTAGATTTTGGTTACCCTGTAGGTCAGAAGAAAGTAACTTTTGGAAGGGCTGGTCAGGAAGGGTTTTTTTTTTTTTTTTTGCCATTTTTAAAATACAACATTTATTGCTTAGATGGTTTGATACAGAACAGCTTTTCTTCTCATTTTGAATTTGGAAGTACTATACAACTGAATACAAAGAGGAACCAAAAGTACCAAAACCAAACTTGTGATTCTGTTCATGTGGCATAAACCAGTTTTGTACATAACACGTAGCAGCAGTTAAGTTCCCTTTAGAAAAATATGAATTCTACACGTTTATTATTGTTTCCTGTTTAATGCATGGGCTGAAATCACTGGGATCAACTTCCTTCTTGAAGAAAGAGAGAACAGAGACAAAGAGGGTGGAAGAAGGTACGATGCATCTTTTCTGAAACTGGCATCTGGTCAGGAAGGTTTTTTAGGAGATTTTGGATTCAAATTGCATCTGAAAAGATTGGTTGGATTTCAACTGATGTAAAAGAGGCAGAAAAAAATACCTTTCACCTAATCCCTGAGAGAAGAAAATACAGGATATATGTAAAAGAGGGCTGTAATCCAGATGCACTGATTGTAAAACACTTCCTGATTTCAGAGATTTTAAAAAGTGGGATAAATGTACAAATTAAATCAAGAAAATATAGTATTTGGTTAATTTGACTGGAATGGCAGATTTCCAGAAGGTAAAACTGATAGAAAAATCTGGAAAAATAAATGGAAACCAGATCATGGGGAGTCTTGAATGCCAGGGGAAATTTGAAACCTTGTATGTAATTTACTTCCAGATTCTTCTTTTCTTCTTATCATGAGCTATTAGAATTTAGGAAGAGACCAGATACACTAGTCTTAAAGCATAAAAGTCTATATTCTGGAAGATTTATTCAAACGATGTCTTTAAAACTGTTGGTGCATTTTGGCAGGCCCTCCCATTACAGACTGTTTCTTTTTTCCATAAAGAGATAAACATTTTACATTAATTTACTCATGTGCTAGGCACCAAGATGTCAGTAATGAACAAGACAGTCTGACCCTCACATGCTCATGGCCTGGTTAATGAATTTCCAGTACCATCTCTCCACTTCCCAGACATCCGTGTAAGATTTGGCTGGCCTATCAATCATTAAAAAATACCCATCAGCTCTGATGTCTTGGCCTTGTTTCTTGTTTGTGGTTATGATTTCCTGCTTGCTCTGCTGAACTGTGACTTCTTGAAATTTGCACACCCTTTCTTACCACCTAGGGGACTTTTTTCCCACTGAGCTTTTTTTTATTCAAAGCAGAACTATTTACAAATGAGCTTTTGTTTTTTTTTTTATAGCACCTCTGTAATTATTTTATTAAAAGAGAAAATATTGGATTTCGGATTCCCTTGATTTCAACGAGGACAACTACAATGAAGGTGATGATGGAACGCAGATGTAATTAGAAATGTGCTAAATATCCCCTACAGAAGATGTTTGTAACAACAAACAAACATGGAGAAAACCTCTATTTGGGTCTTAGAATTAGGCATGAAGCTCAGTATAGGATTTTTCATTTCCTTGAGGATTTGACCCCTTTACTCTGATAAAATGTCCCTCTTTATCCCTGACAATATTCCTTCTTGTGGAATCTACCTTGTCTCCTGTTAAATAGCTGTTCTAGTAGCCTCCAAGATGGTCCCCGATGATTCCCACCCCCTGGTATAGACCCTCTTGTGTAGCCCTCTCTCCCATTGTATCAGTTACTAAAATGGGTCTGTGTGGCTAATAAAATATGATAAAAGTAAAGTTATTTCCCTTCTGGGATTAGATGATAAAAGTCTGTGACTTCTGTCATGGCCTTCTCTCTTTCTTTCTCAGAACACTTCCTCTGAGGGAAGTCATGTCATGAGCAGCCCTATGGAGAATCCAAGCAGCAAGGAGCTGAAGCCTTCTGCCAACCACTGGGTAAGTGGGTTTGGAGGCAGATTCTCCAGACCCAGCCAAGCCTGACCCCTAGACTGGGAGAGACCACGAACAAGAACACCCAGCTAAGCCACCCACAGATTCCTAATACACAAAACTACGAGATAATAAATGTTTGTTGTTTAAAACAGTTACATTTGGGGCAATTTGTCACACAGCAATGTACAACTTACACACTTAGCTTTCCTTTGATTTGTATTTCCATGGTGTTTTTGAGGGTCTCAAGAACCACCCCAAGTTTGATGATTGGCCAAAAGGACTCACAAGACTCAAGAGAAGGTTATATTCACAGCTAACATTGACTATAGTAAGAGATATCTGAGTCAAGCAGCAAGGAAGATATTTTCACTGGGCAGAGTTCAGACATATTCAGTTTAGGCTTCAGAGCCTTTCAACAGAGGCCACACATGATGTGCTTTCTCTCCAACAGCAACTGGTAAGAGTATGTATGGAATGTGTCTACACAGGGAATCCTGCTGGAGTCTTAGGGTCCAAGGCTTTTTTGGTGTGCTGGTCACATGAGCATATCTTGCTCTGCAACCAGCCGTGGCAACTGAAACTCAGGACCTCAACAATGAAACTAGGTGCACATCATTAATTTGGATATTTGTGCAAAGTAACTTGACAGGCTAGTCCAGCCCAGCCCATTGTTCCCGGTGTACACAAACAAAATCATCATCTGACATCTAAGGGCCCTATTCCTAGTGGTTGGCCAACGGTCATCCATGGTTCAAGATTCTTCTGGAGATAGGCAAGGAATAAACAACCAGATCTGTGTTATTAACCCTTTCCTCACTAGAGGTGGCTGCCAGTTAGCATCAACTGCCAAATATATAGACGAATGAGCCTTCAGAACATTCCAGCCCCTAGACTTCAAATCTTCCAACTTAGGCCCCCAAAACTGTGAAGCAGAAACAAGCATTCCCCACTGTGATCTAGCAGAATTCCTGATTCACAAAAATGATAAGAAGTAATAAATGATTATTGTTTGAAGCCACCAAGTTTTGGAGGTAGTGCATTATGCAGCAATAGGTAAACAATACAGGGTAATATTTTCTTGTTTATTTGCAAATCTGGCATTTTTAAAAAAGGATTTTATTTATTTATTTGAGAGAGAGCCAGAACACAAGCAGGGGGAGGGGCAGCGGGAGAGGGAAAAGCAGACTTCCCATTGAGCAGGGAGCCTGACAAATCTGGCCAATTTTTATTGGATGCCCAATGTGAATTTTATGTTTCGGGGCACTGGATTTTGTTGTGTTTCATTACATAGTGTTAGATTTAGTTCATTGTTAGCTAAGTTACTATGAGTTTGTAGAATCTTTTCGAGGATTGTTTTTAAGTTTGTTAGGGTGGGGCGCCTGGGTGGCTCAGTCGGTTAAGCGACTGCCTTCGGCTCAGGTCATGATCCTGGAGTCCGGGATCGAGCCCCATGTCGGGCTCCCTGCTCAGCAGGGAGTCTGCTTCTCCCTCTGACCCTACTCCCCTCTCATGCTCTCTCTCTCTCATTCTCTCTCTCAAATAAATAAATAAAATAAAATATTTAAGTTTGTTAGGGTGAGTGCCAAGCAGCCTTTAGCTTAGGGCTAATTTATCTCCGCTACTAAACCAATAACTTTCTCAACACTATTTCAGAGATTGGCAAACGCTTTTGGTAAGGGGCCATATGTAATATTTTAGGATTTATTTGCCATATATAATCTCTGTTGCCTATTTTTCTTTGTGTGTATTTTGCAACTTTTTAAAAAATATAATAACAATTCTTAGTATGCAAGTTTTCAAAAATCATCTGTGGGCTGGATTTGGACTGTGGGCTATAGTTGGCCAACCCTGCCTCATCTAATGGGCTTTGCATTCCACTCTAGAACATGAAGTATTCCCAGCCCTGGATGAGTTCCAAAAACTTTTCTGCTTACTCATTCTCCTGGTTCTTTTCCCACCCCTGGCACCATGGCCGCTCTGACCTCTGATCTCTCTCTTTCCCACTCAGTAAGACCGTGGGCTCTGTCTGGGTTTTCCTTTCCCCATGTCACAGCCTGGATACGGCCTCTAGAAATAAGCTGGCTCAACCTCAGGAGTCACCTCCTTTATTCCTCTCCTCTCAGGGATCACAGGCTGTGCTTCTTATTTTTCAATTTCTTGAAAACCATTGTTTCGTATGTTTTCTTCTCTACCTGATTCAGATGGAGGTTAAATTCAGCCTTTGCTACTCCATCTTGGGAAGAATCTTCATTCATTCTTGAATTAAGTTATTATCAGTGCTTGTGTTTTTATTTGCGTACATACACTTGCTCCTATGGGTTGGTCTCTACCTATATTGAACATAAATTTCTAACTATTTAGTTCTGTTAATGTCTTTATTGTTAAACATGGAACTGTATCCACACACATGCAAATCATCATAAAGCCATCAATAAAAGTTGTATGTCAGTGACCCTAGACCTACCAGATTTCTAGTTGGGACAAATCTTAAATGATCTAGCTGATCTGGGTCCAACTCTGCAATTTCCTTCTTCAACATCCTTGGTAGTAAACATATCCTTCTGAAGGACACATTCCACCTTTTAAGATAGCCTATTTCATTGTTGGATAGCAAGTAATTGTCAGACAATGTATGTTATAATGAGCTAAAATGTAATTCTTTGTAACAACGACTTTTTAGTTTTTCCTGAATTTGTGTTTAACCTGTATCCAGAGGACCTTTTCTTATCAACTCCTTTTAGCCCTCATTGTGCATTTTTGATTCAGTCTACAGATATGTCTTATGCTAGGCTCTGTGCTGAGCTTGGGCTTGCAGGGGTGAGAAAAGGAAGGTAATATCTTGGTCTCATGCATCTTTTAGTTTGATGGCAGAAGTGGGAATGTAATAAGCAACTGTGCAAATATGGGCAAAATTACGGTGTGATGTGTGCCACAAAGGAGTGAGATGCGATGACACTGTATAGACGAGCATTGACCTGATCAGGGAAGTTAGGGAGGACAGTCTTGAGGGAGTATGAGTTGAGATCCAAAAGCCAAGTAGGAGATAATCTGACTAAAGGGGTGAGAGCTTCCAGAAAGAGGGAACAGTCTTGTCAAAGGTACTGGGGCAAAAAAGAGCAATTGGTGTTAAATCTAAATGCAGGACTTCCAGATGACCCTCTTAAATGCTCTACTTACTCAATGAATACACTCAATGTCTGAAATATCACTATGTGACCAAAAACACATTTCTGATATTTTGGGGATATCTGTAGGGAAACAGATTTTATTTTGCTGTAAACGTACTTTGGATTGCACTTTGCAGTATTATTGTCCCCACCTTAGGTTTTGTGGAGCTTGAAACTTATACTTTTGGGGGGCCCTCTTTAAGACAAATAATACAAATGTTGGATACAGAATTAAGTACAGGGTTTGGAAGAGGCCCTTGCAATTGAGAGGCCCTGACTTGACGCTTCATTAATTTCAAGGTAAATAAATCTACCTCCTGCCTTGAGATTCAAAGGGTGCATCACCACTGATTGGTAATGTGATTGAGGGAGTTCAGTATGTTGTGTTGAAATCTGGACTTGATATAGCTCGAAGATTCCCCAAATGCAAAGATTTTGTGTTTACTTGGCTCTTAAATTTGAGAAGTGAATAGGTCAGAGTTTGACTTTTTGTAATCTTCACCCCCTAGCTGTTTGTAGAATGAATTGTCTGACAGCCGAACAACGGTGCCATGTTTGAACGGAGTGGATGGGTATGGGTGGGGGTATGTTTCTTAACAGTTTTTTGTTTTGTTTTGTTTTGTTTCGTTTTTTGAGAGGGATAGAGGGAGAGAGAGAACCTTAAGCAGGCTTCATGCCCAGTAGGGAGCCCAATCTCACAACCCTGAGATCATGACCTGAGCCAAAAATCAAGAGTCTGACACTGAGTCAGAGCCACCCAGGCACCCTATGGGTATGTTTCTTTTCAGTTCTGAATTAAATGCATCTGAAAGTTAAATGTCTAGCTTCAACCCCTAGCCAGTTGTTTTGTTCTAGCACCTAAATCTCAAGCCATAGAATCTGAACTAAAGAGGTTTCTGAATTGATGCCTGGGTTTGACTCCCATACTAACCAATGTGTGTATGTGGTGAACATATCAGGAGTGGCCCAGAGATAGCACCTTGACCCTCCCCCGCAACGAGTCACCTCCTATCCAGTTCTGCTGAGAAGAGGAGGTCGGGGGAGAGGAGATGGGTGTTTAGTGCATGGCTCTCTTACCTGCCGCATCCATGGTCGGCACCATTGTCAGGAAGGAAGGAGGACACATTACAAATAAACTCATCAATCCCCCTCGAACGAACACAAACAAACACAGAACCCTCAGAATCAATTATGCTCTGAATCATTATTATAAAGCAGGAATAATACTAACAAGAAAATGATAACAGAGGCACTGTGACCGAGGTGCTTTTGCATTCCCAGGCTAACTGTGTGGGCAGATCATGAAGCTCTTAGCAAACCTTAATTAGAGCTCAGAGTTACATGGCTAAAGTTCCTGCCATTCTGGTCACCAGAGAAGTAAAATCAGGTGAGGCTAAGTGGTCGCTCTGTGGACACCTGGTCATGCTCACCTGTAATGGCTTTTCCAGTCTATCAGGTTTTTTGGAATCTGACTTGTTAGCAGCTCTGCCAGGCCCCCCCCCGCCCCCCCCCTGGCTTGCAGATACTCAGGTTTGGAGCTAATGTGTTAATGTCAGCTCATTGCCCCAGGGCTCAACCCACTTCACGCCCGGACCAGATTGGCAGTTTTTTTTTTTTTTTTTTGGAGTGAGTCTGTAAGGGACATCTCTGAGCCCATGGATAACAGTCCTGGAGCCAGGTAGGCTCTATGTGAGCACCTGGCAGGCATGATGTGCAAACAAAGACAGTACTTTTCAGTAAGAGATAATTGACTGCAAATGGCCCCACGTTGGTTTAAGTTTTTTCTACTTTAATATCTAGAAACAGTTAAAAATGTATTTTTGCTATTTATGTATTCTTAGAAACCACCACTTTTAAGAGGACCTACAAATTTTAGGGCTGGTAAGGGAAAAAGAAATAAAGTCTCCTTGAAGATATGTGAAGACTTGGAACTTCCTTGCCCTGTGTTTTCCCTACCCCACTCAGACTTCTGGTGAGCCTTTGTGCCCCCTGAGGATGAGGCAGTTCTTCCTCAGGCTGGGGGCTCTGGGATTAATGATGACCTAATTTCCCAAACACCCACAGTTTCCATTAATATTATCTATCCACACATATGTTGATGTAAATCTGCCCCAAATCTATGTGATTTATTTTGTCCCAACATTCAGGAGAAGGGACAATATTGTCTTATTAGACAAAGAGCGATTGCCTTTTATTTATCCTATAACAACCCTTTTCAAAATCCAATGGCCTTCATTAGGTCTGAAACTCTGGGGTGTGGAGAACCCGCCCCTTCTACCCAGACTTCATGTGTGTAGTTTCGAAAACTATAGTTCTACTCCTTCTCACTCCCCTTTGCCTGGGATCCTATCTCCTCATTTCTTAGTCCCTTTTTTCCCCTTTACATTTTCATTGCCTTCCTCTGGGCCTTCTCTCTTTCACTGATGCCTTCCTTAAATTATTGAAATCAGAATTTCACTTATATATTCATCTTTCATTGTGTTTTTTTTAATTTGACGAGTTCCAATATATTCTTTTTTTTATTAACATATAATGTATTATTTGTTTCAGGGGTACAGGTCTATGATTCATCAGTCTTACACAATTCACAGCACATACCCTCCCCAATGTCCATCACCCAGCCACCCCATCCCTCCCACCCGCACCACTCTAGCAACCCTCAGTTTGTTTCCTGAGATTAAGCGGTTTTTGTCTGAGGGTACCCTAACAATTTACCTTTATGCTTTTTAAAAAATGTTTTGTGTATAAAAATTCCCAGTTTATGGCTTTTTTTTGATCTAATACATTGATTTAGGAAACAGGTGACAATGACTCCTGGTGCTCTTCTTAAATTTTAACTGATAGCTCAGAAGTTATCTTCCTGTAGGTGAAACATTTTTCCTCTAAAATTCTTAATTATTCTTGCATACAGGGAAGCTCATTCCACTTTCTGCTTGCAGTGTCCAATCATCTCTTCCATGAGTTGACACTGTACTACCCGGAAAACTATTGTTATGAATAATTTACCAACAGTTTCAATAAAAGCGTTGTCCTAAGACATGTGCTTGGCAAGGGTAGCTTCTAATGTTATCCAGTCCAGGTGTTAACACCGGGATGCTACACCGTGGGGGCAAAAGCTGCTGGGTTAGTGTCAGTTTGCTAGGGCTGACATACAAAGTACCATTGACTGTGTGGCTTAAACAAAATAAATTTATTTCCTATCAGTTCTGGAGGCTAAAAGTCCAAGATCAAGGTGTCACCAGGGTTGGTTTCTTTCTTTCTTTCTTTTTAAAGATTTCCTTTATTTATTTGTCAGAGAGAGAGCACAGGCAGGGGGAGCGGCAGGCAGAGGGAGAAGCAGGCAGAGGGAGAAGCAGGCTTCCCGCCAAGCAGGGAGCCCAATGCGGGGCTCGATCCCAGGACCCTGGGATCATGACCTGAGCCGAAGGCAGTCGCTTAACAACTGAGCCACCCAGGCGCCCCAGGGTTGATTTCTTTCGAGGCCTCTTTCTGTAGCTTGTAGATGGCTCTCCTCTCCCTGTGTTTTCACACCATCTCCTCTATGTTCATCTGTGCTCTGACCTCTTTTTATAAAGACACCAGTCATTGCATGAGGGCCCACTCTAGTAACTCATGTTAATTTAATGATCTCTCTAAAGCCCCTATCTCCAAATATAATCAAGCTCTGAGATACTGGAGATTAGGGTTTCAGTATATAAATTTGGGGGCAGGGATACAATTCAGCCCCTAACAGTATATTATCAACCCCTCAGGTAGAAGCCAGATTCCCCGCAACAACAATGACCTCCAAAACATAGCCCCAAACCCTCAAAGTCTGCAAAAGTCAGCCTGTGGAGCACCAGGAGGGTCAGAAGCGTCAGGCCCCTCTCTGACTTTACAGACTCTTCGTAACAATCGTAAACAAGCTGCATATCTGATTCCCTAAGCACCAGCAGACCAGCAGAGTAACCACCAACCAGAAAAAAAGCCATGCTGCGAGGGGCAGATGTGCCAACCGCAGCAGGAAGTGGCTCGAGCCCTGATGAGGCAGCAGCAGAACCTTAAAAGGGCAAAACTGTATTGTCACTTGCCACGTGGTGCACCGAGAGCAGATAATAACAATGCCTCTGAATTATCAGGAGTAGGTAACATGACTCTCAAAGACCTAGAGTAGAAGCCCGTGGAAATTTTCCCATTAGATATAGTAAAAATCGGGCATTGGAAGGAGATGAACTTTGGTTGTTAGAGTAATTCACCTATGCGAAATGAAAATTTCCCGGTTCTACTGGGTAAATGCTTCTTTCTATAGATGGCAGACAAGGTCTTGCTTGGAATTCATGAAGATTTTGCTATATTCCTGAACATGAGCGTGTAAAAAAAACCTCTGGGGGCTTTCCTATCCCAGTGGTCCTCGGGTTGAGACTTAACCTCCCAGTGAGGCTTAACAGTCACCGAGATTCACTAACAGGTTTCAAAGAGGATGTTCATCTGACAACTTTAACTTAAGCCATACCCCCTGATGTGTGCAGTGGATTAATATTTTAATAACTTCTATAATGCTTTTATGAATAGTGCAATTACATGGCATTGGATTTTGTAGTATACGTGTGTTAAACATAGTGATACATTCAGTGGAAACATTAAAACTGTACTATAGTTTTTATAACCCTGCTTTGGCATTTCTTCATGTTTTGGTATACCAGAAGCCTCAAAAGTGGGAGTGACCAGGTACGTCTGAGCTCTGAAAGGCCCTGCACCAGAATGTGCTCTGTGCTCATCCTCACCCCTTTCTGAATCATCTCCTCCGGTTTGTACCTTAGGTCTCTGGCCACGCTCTACCTCCTGTCATAGTTCTTAATGAAGCTGTTTCATCTGTCTTACAGGATTGTGGGCTTAATTCCCAGCAGCCATCCCTCCCACAGTAAATGTAATGTACCTAGTCTTTGTTTTCTACTTGTTAAACCACTTGGGACCTCTGTAGTGTTTGTTGCACACACCTTCCACAGTAACCCTCAGGACTTCCTTATGATCAAAGGAAGATCACCCAGAATGCTTTGCTAGAGAGTTTGTACAGCTCACTGCTCAATGCTGGCAAATAGTGGACAACTGCTTGTGTTCAATATTGGTGAGGAGGGATGCCTGACCCTTCGTGTTTGCGGGTTCTAGACCTCCCTGAATGTGGAGTCAGGAGATGCACACAGTTGGCTCTTGCTAGTTAGCTAGTAGCTAGCTCTAGCTACTCAGAAGTTTTAAGGGTCACTAATGTGAAGACAGTTCAAAATTCTCAGAATTAGTGATGTGTACACACAGGCTGACTTTGGGATTACAGTCATTAACTCTCCAAAATATTTCTTTTTCAAGCATTTGCTCAATTCCCTACCCCCTTGCGCGCACACACTTACTAGACACGTGCTAAGGTGTCCATGACTCAGCAGTTTTCATCAATGAGAGGTAATGGTGCTATCCCTTCCCCATCATACCTCCTTTCTCGCTCTTCCATATACAGGAGGGAGTAGATTTTGAACTTCTTTAATCAGGAATTTGGGGCTACTTTTCTATCTTCAGTACGATGTTCTGTTCTCAACAGATAGTCAAAAAATATTTAACTCTCATTCCATGTACTGTGTGAGGAATACATTTTTTCCTACCACAGGTGCTCATAAAAATGTTCATTAATTCTTGCACAAACACGTTCAGAGCATTTCTAATATAGAGGAAAGTTTTTGTCTTGAGAAGAACTAGTTTTCCTGCTTGGACAATATATGTTGGACAAAGGAGGTGTCTGGCCTCACTCTAGCCCTTTTTTGTTATAATCACGAGCATGTGGTTGTTCATCCCCTACAAACTCTTCCCTAAATTGCTACAGTTCTAAAGCCTTCGTCAGTTATGGCCCAGATCTTATGCTTAGCTGTGCTGGTTTCTGGGACTTAAGGAGTGAGAAAAACCTGAATCTTAAAAACAAATAAATCAGGTACCTGGGTGGCTCAGTCAGTTAAGCGTCTGCCTTTGGCTCAGGTCATGATCCCGGGGTCCTGGGATCGAGTGGGATCGAGGCCCGCATCGGGCTCCCTGCTTGGCGGGGAGCCTGCTTCTTGCTCTCCTTCTACTGCTCCCTCTGCTTGTGCTCTCTTGCTCTCCCTGTCAAATAAATAAATAAAATCTTAAAAAAAAAAACACTATAGTGAAAAAGACAGACAGTAACAATGACTAGTGAGGATGTAGGGAAACTGGATGCCTCATGAGTTGTAGATGGGAATGTGAAATTGTACAGACACTTTGGACAATAGTTGGGCAGTTTCTAAGACGTTAAACACAAACTTGCCCTATGACCTCGCAAACCTACTCTTAGGTACGTACCCAAGAGAAAGGAAAAGATATGTCCATATAAAAACATGTATGAGAATGTTCACAGCAGGTTTATTCATAATAGTCCCGAACTGGAAAAAATCCAAATGTCTATCAACTGGTGACTGTAGACACAAAATGTGGTATGTCCATACACTAAAATATTCTGCAGCGATAAGTAGTAAAGGGGTATGACACATGCTACAAGGCTGAAGGTCCCAGTGATGTTGTACTAAGCAGAAGAAGCCAGACACAACATTTATGTGATTTTTCTGGGAAAGGCCAATTTATGAGAGATAGCAGAACAGTGGTTGTTTGGGGGCAGGGGCTAGAAACCGGGAGTGACTACAAATGGACACAAGGGTTCCTTTTGGAGTGATGGAAAGTTTCACATTTTGTACAACTGTAAATTTCTAAGAATCATGAAATTGTATGCTTTAAAATGGGTGAATTTAAGGCATATAAGCAACACGACAAATAAAAGTCTCTGCTAATTCTATGTAGCTTTTGGTTTCCCCTGCCTGTTTACAGATCCCAGTGCAGCTAGGTGTCACCCAGTCACTTCTTGTCATTAGTAGATGAGGAGAGTGGATAAATATGTGCTGGAGGAGGCAGGGGCCGGATCAGGCCTGACAAACCCATTGTCAGATGCATTGACAGATTTTTTTTTTCGGCGGCAGGCATGCTAGTTACATAGTCTGCAGGGAAGGACATAGCTTGTTCATTGAGTTACCACCCTTCCTTTCATATGGTTGGCCCTGGGAGGGAATGACGTGTCTCTGGGGGAGTATGTGCCTCTGTTGTCATCTGTGTGCTGGGGGAACTATTCTGAATGTAGAGTATTGCACTATCTTGATTCCAGGAAACAGAAACACTCCTTGTTAAATGGAGCTAGTCTACCTAAAGAATGAGATAGTTTCTCTGACCACTAATCTCTTTCTTATCAACTGTCCTGTCTTCAGGCCATAACAGAGCAGAAAGCCCATTGGGAATCTTCTGGTTTTAACTTGGGCTTTTGATGTTGCCTTTGAAGAAATATCCTGGAGCTTGCTCCAAAACAGCCAAATATAAGGTGGCAAATCCCATAAGGAGACCCGCCAGGAGTTGGGAGAGCAGGAACTTAGGCAAGGAGTCTGTGATATTGTTCCAGCCCCAGGGGAAAAAAAATAAACTATTTTTTGCCTTTCAAAGTGGCAAACTAGAAAATGAGAAAGTACACGGTGTTCTAATTTGGAGTACTTAGAAAATAATGGGCCTGAGAGTATAGTCTGGGTGGCTTAATTTGCTTCCAGCCATACCCCTAAGGGGAAAGTTTTGCCCTGGTGGGCTCATTCTTGTGCCCCATGGTGCCCCAGCTACTATTTCATTTTCATGTCCTTTGATTCTCTTGTGTGTACCTGATTTTTTAAAGGTGTATTTGCCCTTTAAAAATAACACCGGGGGCTCCTGGGTGGCTCAGTCGGTTAAGCATCTGCCTTCGGCTCAGGTCGTGATCCCAGGGTGCTGGGATGGAGCCGTGCGTCAGGCTCCTAGCTCAGTGGGAGGTCTGCTTGTCCCTCGCCCGCCACTCTCCCTGCTTGTGCTCTCTCTCTCTTTGTCCATTGAATAAATAAAATCTTTCAAAATAAATAAAATAAAAACAATAAGAACACTTTAATTTTTTTTTTTTTATTGTGATAAGAACACTTAACATGAGATCTACCCTTCTGGTAAGTTTTTTAAATTTACAATTCAGTATTGTTAAGTACAGGCGTGTTGTTTTACAGCAGATCTCTAGAATTTTTTCAGCTTACGTACCTGAAACTTAGTATCAGTTGAACAACTCCCCCGCCCCCCCACCAGACCCTGGCAACCACCTTTCTATTCTCTGTTTCTACAAATTTGACTATTTTAGACACCTCATAGAAATAGAATCATGCAGTATTTGTCCATCTGTGTCTGGCTTATTTCACTTAGCATGATGTCCCCCAAGTTTATCCATGTTGTCGCATGAAGCAGAATTTCCTTGTTTTTAAAGACGAAATAGGGGTGCCTGGGTGGCTCAGCCGTTAAGCGTCCTTAAGCGTCTGCCTTCGGCTCAGGTCATGATCCCGGGGTCCTGGGATCGAGTCCCACATTGGGCTCCCTGCTGGGCGGGAAGCCTGCTTCTCCCTCTCCCACTCCCCCTGCTTGTGCTCCCTCTGTCTCTCTCTGTCAAATAAATAAATAAAATCTTAAAATCTTAAAAAAAATAAAGATGAAATAATATTCCATAATATGTTTATGCCGCATTTTCTTCATTCATCTGTCATTGACATTTAGGTTGTTTCCATATCTTTGGATGTTATGAATAATGCTGCAATGAACATGGGAGGACAGATATCTCTTTGAGCCCCTGATTTCATTTATTTTGGACAAATACCCAGAAGTGGGATTGCTGGGTCATATGGTAATTCTGTTTGTCATTTTTCTGAGGAAGCGCTACACTGTTTTCCACAGCAGCCGTAGCATTTTACTTCCCCGCGAGCCGCGAACAAAGGCTCTCTCCCTATATCCTTGTCAACAGTCCTTATCTTCTGTTTTCTTGATACTGGCCATCCTACCAGGTGTGAGGTGATATCTCACTGTGGTTTTATTTTGCATTTCCCTGATGATTTGTATTTGCTCTTCTATTACTAGCGCCTGGCAATGCCTAGAACACAGCAGATGTTCAATAAATATTTGTCGAATCCGTGGATTGAGTTGTAAGTAGCACATCTTCAGGACACACACAAATGAAGATTCAGTGTGAGCTGTGGAGGAGGAAGGGGGTGAGTGGGGAGTTAGTGTCTATGATACAAGGGCACAAGGTCCCCAGGCTGGTGGGATTCCCTCTGGTTTCATATTAGAAGACTGCCAAAAATGGCTGGGACCTGGGGACTTGGAGAAGTTCACCACAATGGAAAAAAAAAAATTGTTTTTAGAAGAAGCTCAATGAAAATATTTTGCACAATCTTCTAAAAACCATTATCTTAAATATTCGCATTTTCTGAATGTTCGTGCTCCCGAGCAAAGCCCAGGAATGTTTGTTTTGTTTTGTTTTGTTTTTCCAATCCCACCCATCCTTCAAGGCTCATCTCAAGCATCTACCTCCATGGTTGCCTTTCCCAAATCTCTCACTCATTGTAGCACTTTTTTTTTTTCCAACCAATATTTGTGTTCCCTCCTTGCTTTGAATCCTCCTAGCACTTTTCGCTCTTCTTGCCAGTCACCCTACTCCATTCCACCTTCGTCTCCTTAGACAGCCCCCTGCTCCTACCTCATCCGGTCTTCTCTATGGCAAGCTCCGAGACAGCAACATCCCTGTGTCCCACATAAAAACCGACACTTCAGTACTAAAAACATTTCTTCAATTGGCCTGACTACTGAAATCATTTGGTTAGTATCAGATTACTTTTTTAGGCAGGGAAGACCACCAGTGAAGTGGCTTATGGACCCCCTGTACTACTTAAAAACAGCTCCCTTTCTAGAAATTGGTGTCTGTGCATACTTGCTGTGATTCAATTTTAAAACAGAAAAGCAAGGTTTTTTCCCCAGAAAACCTTTATCAACTCAGATATATAGACAGATATAGAAGGAATATTTTCAGTTGAGCAGGTTTATCAAAACAGTGCCTAATTTCAGGAAGGAAGGCAGGGAAAACTAGGATGAAGTTCCATCTCTTTGACTGTTACTATAAAAATATAGAATTAATGTTTCACACTAGTGAATGATATTTATAAACTGTTTTGCCCTGTACGGATATACCCCCAATTAATATTTTATATGAACAAGGCAAGCTTAAAAAAATCAATCTGGACTTTCTTTTATTATTATTATTATTATTTTATTAACATAGATTGCATTATTTGTTTCAGGGGTACAGGTCTGTGATTCATCGGCCTTACACAATTCACAGCGCTCACCACAGCACATACCCTCCCCAGTGTCCATCTGGACTTTTGTTAGTTTCATAGTATCTGTAAATAGTTTCAGTGTAAAGTTCTCTCAGTATTTGCCCAGACTCCTATCAGCGTGAGCATTTCTGGAAAGATCATGGTTTTCCTTCTGTCTCTACGTGGCATGATGGAGGCAGCCACATCAAGTGGGGGATATTTATGTAAGCTGGATTCTAATCCTGACTTTGGCAATAAACAAATGTGTAATCTGGAACAGTCATCTGAGATATCAGCCTCCTTAACTGAATCTGAATTATGAGGGAAGTGGACATCATGATTTGCCGTCAGCAGGTCCTAGGATTTCCTGTTCCCTCCTCATTTGCGAGGCCCATGGCTGAGGCTCTTTGGTTCGCTCCTTTTTTTCCCTCCACGCTGCTGCGCCCAACCACTTTTTTAAATTATTTTATTATGTTATGTTAATCACCATACCTTACATCATTAGTTTTTGATGTAGTGTTCCATGATTCATTGTTTGCGTATAACACCCAGTGCTCCACGCAGAACGTGCCCTCCTCAATGTCCGTCACCCAGCCACCCCATCCCTCCCACCCCCCACCACTCCAGCAACCCTCAGTTTGTTTCCTGAGATTACGAGTTCCTCATCAGTGAGGTCACATGATACGTGTCTTTCTCTGATTGACTTATTTCGCTCAGCACAATACCCTCCAGTTCCATCCATGTCATTGCAAATGGCAAGATTTCATTCCTTTTGATGGCTGCATAATATTCCAGTGTGTGTGTGTGTGTGTGTGTGTGTGTGTGTGTGTGTGTGTGTGTGTGTATACACACCACATCTTCTTTATCCATTCATCTGTCGATGGACATCTTGGCTCTTTCCATAGTTTGGCTATTGTGGACATTGCTGCTATAAACATCGGGGTACACATACCCCTTTGGGTCAATACATTTGTATCTTTGGGGTAAATACCCCATAGTGCAATTGCTGGGTCATAGGGCAGCTCTATTTTCAACTTTTTGAGGAACCTCCATACTGTTTTCCAGAGTGGCTGCACCACCTTGCATTCCCACCAACAGTGTAGGAGGGCTCCCCTTTCTCCGCATCCCCACCAATATCTGTCATTTCCTGACTTGTTAATTTTAGCCATTCTGACAGGTGTGAGGTGGTATCTCATTGAGGTTTTGATTTGGATTTCCCTGATGCCGAGCGATGTTGAGCACTTTTTTTGTGTCTGTTGCCCATTTGGATGTCTTCTTTGGAAAAATGTCTGTTCATGTCTTCTGCCCATTTCTTGATTGGATCATTTGTTCTTTGGGCGTTGAGTTTGACAAGTTCTTTATAGATTTTGGGTACTAGCCCTTTATCTGATATGTCATTTGCAAATATTTTCTCCCATTCTGTCGGTTGTCTTTTGGTTTTGTTGATTGTTTCCTTTGCTGTGCAAAAGCTTTTTATCTTGATGAAATCCCAATAATTCATTTTTGCCCTTGCTTCCCTTGCCTTTGGTGATGTTTCTAGGAAGAAGTTGCTGCGGCTGAGGTCGAAGAGGTTGCTGCCTGTGTTCTCCTTTAGGATTTTGATGGACTCCTGTCTCACATTTAGGTCTTTCAACCATTTGGAGTCTGTTTTTGTGTGTGGTGTAAGGAACTGGTCCAGTTTCATTCTTCTGCATGTGGCTGTCCAATTTTCCCGACACCATTTGTTGAAGAGACTTCTTTTTTCCACTGGATATTTTTTCCTGCTTTGTCAAAGATGAGTTGACCATAGAGTTGAGGGTCCATTTCTGGGCTCTCGATTCTGTTCCATTGATCTATGTGTCTGTTTTTGTGCCAGTACCATCTGTCTTGATGATTACAGCTTTGTAATAGAGCTCGAAGTCCGGAATTGTGATGCCACCAGCTTTGCTTTTCTTTTTCAACATTCCTCTGGCTATTCTGGTTGGCGTCTTTTCTGGTTCCATACAAATTTTAGGATCAATGCACAGAAATCAGTGGCATTCCTATACACCAACAACAAGACAGAAGAAAGAGAAATTAAGGAGTCGATCCCATTTACAATTGTGCCCAACCACTTTTTTTTTTGTGGGTATTTAATTTTTTTATTGTTATGTTAATCACCATATATTACATCATTAGTTTTTGGTGCAGTGTTCCATGATTCATTGTTTGTTCGTGCCCAACCACTTTTAAAAGAACCAGGATCAAATGTCTGGAGGCTGAGTGACGACCAGCCCTGACAGGAAGACTATGATACCATGCTTGGCTTCGGCCGCAGGGAGGGGCCAGGAGGTGAGGAGACATGGGCACAGGCAGGAGAAGTCACAGGAAGAATGGGTCCTATAGGCTCAGCAGCTTGGGGCAGAGGGAGAGAGTAGACAAGGGGGTGAGGACAGAGGGAAACAGTTGGGCTGGGAGAGCTGCGCTCAGGTTGGTGGGGCTCCAAGTCTTAGAGTTGTCACTAGGAGGCTTGGGTCCTTAGACAATACACCCTCCCTCCCCAAATCCATAAATGCCAGGATAGACTCTTAGCAGCCTCCTTAAGGGCCAGTTCTGGCGTAAAACCTCCTTTATATTATAGGGTAAGTAAATACCAAGAAAGGATTAGATCTCTTGGGGTGAAAGGGCATGAGAACACTGTGAATCTCAAGTGTGAACAGACCCCCTCTCTACCCTTTGCTTGGCAGAGAAAGATCCTGTGAATAAAGTAAGCACATAGGATCTTCTTTCTCTTTGCCAGTAGGAGCTCCTGTAAGCCCACCTCTGCTCCATGGGATTCTGCCGCCTGGAGGGTTTGGCTCTGCTCCTGGACTCATTTCCAAGGGTCTCCAGGCTTCAGGATTATGTCCTGACTCCCTCTAGCAAGGTTGGGCATCAGGAAGGCAGGACTAAATGCTTCCACTCCTTCCTTTCAGTCTAGATGCAACATTCTTTTAAGTTGGAGGAGGAAAGAGTTACAAGAAGGAAGCAAATGGGAGACACAACTTACGCGACTTTCTGATTTTGCTCAGGAAGGGCTGGGCCTTTCCTCTACTTTTTAACAGACTAAAATAAAAAGGCAACAAAAAGGCAGTGCCCGTGATATTTGGCAGCCTGGGGTGTATGTTAAGAGAACATTGTGCTGCTCCATTTCTTCTTCAAACTTGTCAGCCTTGGCTAATAGTTGTACGATCTTGACCTGTCCATCATGCCTGTTAGTCTTGTCTCAGGTTTAATTTATTTTTAAACCTTCCTGGCAAGGCAGGTATGCTAATATTTCCTGAAACATTCTTTACCCATCCCCACAATTAGGCTTCTTTTCTATTAAAGAAAAAAATTCTTTAAAGTCTATATCTAATATCTCAAATGACTGTTAAAGAAATCTTACTGCTTTGTCCTCCCTACCAATCCAGGTCCTAGTCCGTAGAGGACACTGTTTTATTTAGAGTCAGGATGTTGTTGAGAATGTTAACCCCTACATCACTGGATCCCCACTTTGAAAAAACCTGCAGTAGAATTTCCCTTAGACCTAAGCACAGGAATCTTTTTACTTCTTTTTAACTAGTACATTTTTATAGATGATAATGTGATTCTTATAACAATCACATTTCTTTTTCACTTTGGCACAGCTCAAGTAGAGTAATTGTGTCAAACCCTGCAACATATCTCTTGTGGACCAATTTTCAGATTGGTCTCATCACTACCTATCTGTGTGTGTGTGTGTGTGTGTGTGTGTGTGTGTGTGTGTGTGTGTCCTGGAAGGAAATAACTCCAGGTTTCAAAGTTTCAACTGAACAGGTGAATTTGAGTGTTCATAACGTCTCTTTTTGCATGTCTACATTTTGTAATTTTTGTGGGTGTTGAGTAATATAACACTGCTTTTATACTGAGAGAAAATTAACAAAAGAACTTAAATAATAAACTAAAGCATGGAAGAAAATATGTGAAAATTCTGTCTCAGTGAATTTTCCTATTAAGAGAAATTTTGTTGTTTTAACCTAATCTACTTTTGTTGGCCATTCACATCATTCCATTGTTCTCAAACAGTCTTTTCCCCCCAACTTCTCAGTATTGTAAGAAATAAAGAACATAAGTAATTAGCTTTTTTTTAAAAAAGGACCACTTATAACAACCAGCTAAAAATGCTTAGGATGCACAGAGAGCTACAAAGTCACCTCGTGGTATACATACCAAGATCCCCAACCCTAAAGGAAAGAGTCATTGTGCCTTACTCATTTTTATATAAATATTATTTTACCAATTTGCCTACTGACCAAATTACTTTGAAACTAAATACCTAAGCACATTTTATATTTGGTCAATTTGTATTTGGTGAAATTTCATTTAGCCAAATTGTTTTCAGTCAAATTATCTGCTGCAGTTTGTGAAAATTGAAACGTCTTAGCATTTCCAGTCAGGGCTTGATATGCTGATAATTCACAAAAGTACTGGACTCTGAAGCAAAGAGGAAGCTTTTGTCCGTTCTGAAAGCCAGTTCAGTCTACCTTCTGGAATATGCCCACCACTCAATGTAATGGCTTGTTCCAATATTTCAGAGACAAGCAAGAGTTACATTCTGCAGTGAGGAGTATACATTCTCCAACAGGTATGTGGCTCTGATGGAATGTTGGGCAAATAGAAACTAGAACAAGAATAAGCTATTCCCCTTTTCCATCACTTAAGGTGACCAGTTAGCCCATAATGAGCCTTGAGGCTGCTCTGGCTATAACTGACTTAAGACTTTCTACCTGGTTCTAATGCAAGAAAAGTGTGCTACGATCTCACTGAAGTCTGAAGTGACACTAAAACTTTGCAATAAAAAAAACTTCATCCTTCAAGATGTTGAGTTTCCGGGGAAGTTGTCACAAAGCTAAATGAATGATGGAGACTTCTAGTGGATGTAATGCTCATGTTCACAGCAGCTTGCCCTTTGAGAAGGAGGTTAAGGGATAGGCTTAGAGTTTAGTTTCCTAAATGGTTGGTATGCAAAGGTGACTTGGAGAAGATAATTGGAGTCTTTTTGTTGTTCATAAAAAGTCTTTTTGAGCCACAGCGCTATTCTTAAAACCCTGTGCATCCTGATGCCGGGATTTCGAGGTCCTTTTGCCTCTAGTATCAAAACACTCTACCTGCCCCGACATAGTTTTAGAGCTATTTAAAAGCAAAATCAACAACAACAACAACAACAAAACAAAACCCATCTGTGTAGACCTAGCAGATCTGTGGATTGGAAAATAGCCCTGGAATCTAGGGTCCCATCCTAACTCTGCAGCAAAATTCCTGAGTAGGATGGGACAAGTCATTGATGGCTTTGCTCCTTAGTTTTCTCTATCCATCTAGTCATCCATCCTTCTGAGAGATAATCATTAAGCACCAGGACCCTGTGGAGACAAAAATAAGTAGAACCCGGTTCCTTTATCAAGATCCTTGGAATTTAGGGAAAAAGACAAAAATCAAAGGTTATAATGCAGTGTGGTAAGTATGGCATTGGAAGTGTGCACAGAGTGCTAGGATAGCCAAGGCAAATAACACCAGACCCCACTTGGAGGTGGGGAGGGGGGTTGGGGACCACTTGGAAGAGCTGATGTCTTCTGGAAGCTTGAACTCTATAAAATGAGAGGGGTCCTTTAGTCGATCTATAAGAACAGTTCTAGGTATTCTTAATGTTAATTGAAGAGCTACTCATTTGCGCTCCTCATATAGGGAGAAGCTTTCTAGAGCTGCAACAAAAGAAACAGAAGATATAAATAAATTTGCCTAATTTATCCATGACTGCTTACACCCTAAAGAATGGTCTAGATCTGAAGACTTCCTTCTTAATGTGCTTCACCAAGAAAATGTTGGCTCCCAGGATCTTCCTATCACTTATTTACCTGCAGTCATTTTAGGGGTATCTGGTCTTCATGCCATGCCAGTCACCTCTATAGCAGCTCCCCTTCCTTCTCCCAATAGCTCCTTCCTCTGAACACTTCTTTGTAATAAGCTGTGTAGTCTTTTTTCTCTAGGTGGAGTCATTCAAGTGTTATAATATTCACAGAGAAGCAATCATCAAACTTTGTCTTCATTTATGGGTACATGTAGCCCGAAAGTTAGTTGTTCACTAGATATCTCTGGTTACCATTTGACTTTAATTTAAACAATACCTCACTTTTCTAGAAGTGATCTGCTCCAAATCTGAAGTAATTATAGACCCAGGTGCAAATTTACAAAAAAAAGTTTAAAAATCATAAGCAGACAAATCATTTCAATTTCTAGCATACACTGTTGGTTCGCTTCCCAATGTCTACTTTTTTCTCTTCTTTCTCCTAAGAATTCTCTTGGAATTTGGTCGAGGGTGAATGCTAGTTAGCCCATCAATCCTGTGAGTTCTAGCCCCCTAGTCAGAGGTTGGTTTGGGCAAGGCAATTCTGGGCCCTGAGGGGGAAGTTGGCTGAACTAGGGGGTGGGGTAGGTCTGGAAAAGGTTTCCTTTCCCTAAAAGAGACACAGAAGGAGATGTTCTCTTCTCTTTCTTGGAACATTGCTGTGTCTGGGATGTGCCTCTGGGACCACTCCAGCCACATGGCCACCAGCTGGAGGATGAAGCCAAGTATGGAAGAAAGCAGATCAGGTAGAATTACCCAGGAGTAAGACGGGGCCTGAAGTGTTGTGCCTGGACTCTATCCTCCTTGGAACCTCTTTATTCTATGACACAGTATATTGCCTTACTGCTTTAGCCACGATGACTCGGGATTTTCAATTATTTGCAGCCAAAAGCATCCTAACTAACAGGCAAGTATGCACTGAAGTTTATGTACTCTGTTCACAGAACATTATGTCAGGCATTTAGTTCTAGGAAACAGGCTTATCTGATTTCCCAGGTCATGGCAGATTAGAAATTGCATGTTAGAAGTGGAGAAAGGGGCTGTTAGAAGCAGGCAGCCAGACAGGGAAGGAAGAGACAGAAAGGTAGAAACCGGAAGCTCAGGTGGAGCAGTGGGATTATTTAATGTTGGGGCAAACAAGCCCTTCCACCTCCCAGCTCATGTGGAAGTCAGAGTACATCTCAGTGACTAATCGGTAATGATGACCACGTGTCATCAAGGGAAGTTTGCTTTCTGTTCAGCGTATTCTGTTTTAGATGGGGGATGAGGCTGATTAATATTCCTAAATATTTCTTCATAAACAAGGAAAAGGTTAAATGATTAAAGGGATAAGCTTATCTGAAAAGGCACACAGAGAACAAACTCATTCCCTTGCTGTGCTCAACTAATGAGCGCTATACATATATGCAAATAGAATCTGTTAGAAGTTTGTTTCATCCAGAGAAAAGGGAGGGTGAAAAATGGGGCAGGATTTTGATTGCTGCACAGAGCAGCTCATTGGGTCCCCATGAGAAGCCCCACAGAGGAGAAGCAAAGCTGGTCCATAAGGACCTGGTGCCGCTCTTCTACAAGTTACTTCATTTTGGTTCAGTGGCTCAGCGAGCCTGGCTGTTTCCTCAGAGACCGGCCAATAGGAAGTAAATAAGCTGCTTGACCGAGGGGGTTGAGCACTTGTAATTAAAATGTAAATAATTCTCTGGGCCAACCGCTTGTAGACAAAAATGACTGGAAAGATCATAAACACTAACATTACACCACGCCAAATAGGTTCTAAGTCTTTGCCCAAATGCTAAGCCCACCAGTTGATTTAGTTGTCTCGGTGAGAAATAACTCAAAATAAGTCATTTGCAACCGTGTGTACGGGAAACCAGCTGGTTGCCATACTCCTCTGACTCCAGGGTCTAAAATTGATGGTGGCTTGTTTCCCCAGTTCCCCGGGGCCTGGACAACTCAGAACACAAGTGTTAAGATGAGCCCAGGGCTTCTCGGCAACCAGCTCGCGAATCTGTGGCCCCACACCCCTCCCAACTCCTGGACTGGGAGAGGAGCCCCATGCTGTGGAGCTGCGGGCTTAGCCTTGCTCCCCATTTGCCTGCCCCTGTCCTGCTCTGAAGTAGTTGTGCTGTCTCTATGAGCCTCTGCCCCTCAGGGTGTTACTTGGGCTTGAAAATTATCCTTTGTTTGAGGAGTACCCAGAAACTTAAATAATATGCAAATATAAGCTAAATAAGGTAGGAGAAAACCTCATACTACATTTTCTAATTACCATCAAATATCCACGCGGCTTATACAGAGAAGGTACTTATAATTTTTAAAAATTAATAATAAGTGATTTATCAACCTGAGTACTATGTGACAGAAATACATAAAGAATGAAAGAATTTTATTAAGAACGAAACAGACTATTTAGATTAATTGGTTTCCAGAGGTATTTTTTCCCTCTTCCTACTGCATTGCCATTCATACTGAGATTGTTACAGGAAATTATCATCATCATCATCATTATTATTAGCCAACATTTTGGGATTGTGCTAAATGCTTTACAGTTGTGGTTTCATCTTATTATCAACAGCAAGCATACCATTATTAAATCCATTTTACAGGTGGAGAAAATGAGGCTTAGAGCTGTAAGGTCATTTACCTAGAGACATAGCCTGAGGCAGTGGTTGGAATACCAGTCAAACATAAGTCTGTTCCAGTGCCAAAGCCCTAAGCCACTATGTAGTTATTGACGATAGTTGTACTGAAATTTTCCAAGATTTTCCCTAGTTTTTTTTTTTTTTCCTAAATAAAGGGGACTCTAGAATCTCTCACTTGCATTCTAGTATGTGGCTTTAAAGGTGAGAGGAGGCTAGAATCATGGTTAATATGCAGACAATGGTGAGAAATTATGTATGCTCATGAAGTGTCTCATATGTTTGTCACAGCAGAGAAAAGACTGAGACGTGACTTTAGGGTCATCAATATGTGATTGAGTCCAAAGGTAGTGTTCTCCAGTTCCACATTTTAAATAATTTTCAATAAATTAAATAATTTTCCTTAAATACTTACTTGATTTTTAAAGTTCATTAAAAAAACTGATTTAAAGTTTTTCTTACATCTACATTCATTCTTATTTTAAACTCATTCATTTGGTTAGCATTTATTGCTTTCATAATGTCTAAACAATACCACGGCTGCTGTGGAAAGTTATGACACCAGGGGCTGGTCTTCATACCGTCAATCTTCATACAGTCAATCTTCATACAATCAATCTTCATGCAGTCAATCTTCATACAGTCAATCTCGGAGTGTCCTGCTTTCAGTCTTGATTACGCAGTTTGGGTTCACAAGGTGAACAAGATACCAGGTTTCATTTGTGATCTCCAGGTGGATCCCACCTGCACTGCCTTTGGGATATATAAGCTAGTTCAGGTGCTTATATTTTAGAATACTATTTCTCCATATTAATTGAAATATATATGCATATGGCTTGGGTAACATATATACATTACAAAACACATGCTTGCTATTCCAGCAGTACATGCTCAGGGGAAAGAAGTATTAAATAACAAGAAGCAGAGGGGCGCCGAAACTCTTGGTTTCGGCTCAGGTCGTAATCTCAGTCTTGAGATCAAGCCAACATTGGGTTCCATGCTCAGCGGGGAATCTATTTAAGACTCTCTCTGCCCCTCGCCCTCCCCACCCCTCTTTCTCTCTCTCTCAAATAAAAATAAATAAGTCTTAAAAAAAAAACAAACAAAAAACTAGAAGCATAGGAAGCTGAAGTGCAAAATTTCAGAAGTTTTATCACTGAATATAATTGTTTCTTAAAGTTTAGTGTTTTGCCTTCCCTGTTTTGGAGTTGACTATTTTGTTTGGAAGAGTTCTTGACTCTGTCTCCCCCATGTTGGGGGGGGAACCTTCTCTTTCCTTCATTTTTTAAAAAAATTTAGGAATTTATTTATTTACTTATTTGGGAGAGAGAATGAGAGAGAGAGATCATGAGCAGCAGGGGAGGAGTAGAAGGAGAGGCAGACTCCCCACTGAGCAGGGAGCCCGATGCGGGGCTTAATCCCAGGACCCTGGGATCATGACCTGAGCTGAAGGCAGACGCCTAACGACTGAGCCACCCAGGCGCCCATCTTTCCTTCATTTTTTATCAACCCTGTTCTGTTCAGTTTGATTCCCCTTCCAGGAACTTCTCTGGGTGGGGCCCTATCCCACTGTGTTGTGGATCTCCTTGTCTCACTCTTTCAGATCCCCAGTCGCTTCTTTGTACCTTTTCATGCAGACGCTGTCTGTGGTTTGCCTTCACCTTCTTTTACTTTGTGGTCTGTGGAAATCTCTTGTACACAGTTTGCTTGCATACATCATTCATGGGTTTTTGGTTTTTCTATTTAGTTGTTCTGTTTCCATGTAGAAATACAGAAAGATTCAAAAACTATGTCACTGTTACTCGCATCTTTCCAGAACCTCCGTCCACTTGCAGGCTTCCCATTTTGAATAACAGGGTAAAGCTGGCTACAGATCAATGCCATTCTTACTTGGCCCCAACGGAGAAACAATGCTCTGCATACGATATGTTTGTCAGCCCTGGCTGCACATCAGCAGGACCTTGAGAGCTATAAAAATGCTGATGTCAGGGTCCTAACCCCAAGAAACTTTGATTTAATTGGCTTGGGATTGTGTGTTCTCCAGATGGTTCCAATGTATAGCCAAAGTTTACAACCGGTAATAATAAGAAAGAATGATTTTTTAAATTATTATTTTTTAAAGATTTTATTTATTTATTTTCGAGAGAGAGAGACTGAGAGCACACAGACGGGGTAGGGTCAGAGGGAGAAGCAGATTCCCCGCCAAGCAGGGAGCCTGATACAGGATCCGATCCTGGCACTCCGGGATCATGACCTGAGCCAAAGGCAACTGAGCCACCCAGGTGCCCTGAAAAAAATGATTTTTTTAAAGCATTTCAAAGTCCTTAGCAATTTACTGAGAATAAATCAGTTACTGTCCGTTCAGTCTGCACATGAGGGTAATCTCGTTCCCCACTCTTGCCTTGTATGGTTTAGGTGAGGCTGACTGATGCCCCAGCAACTGGTGTGGCCAATCAGGGGGCTTCATTCCTAGCTAGAGATAGACACATGACCCAAGCTGAACCGATGAAAAATTTCCCCATAACATTTGCTAGAGGTCATGAAAGAGTTATTTTCCTTTCACAGAATTTGTGACCTGCAAGATCAGTGTAAACCTTGAACTTTGCCATCTCTGCTCCAAAATGAAGAAAATCTGCCTGAGAATGAAGCGTACAGAGGAAAGTGCAGTTGAGAGATGGAAAGAGAGAGTATCCTGATAATGCTGCTGATGGAAATTTTAGGGGTCCAAAATATAATATCCCTCTTTGCCTAAATTCAGAATCAATTGAGAAATAGATGCAGAGATCAGGTAAATAGAGATGAAATGGGTTCATTTACTGAGCAGCCGACTGAGCTCATGCCTTTGGATTGCCACCCAAAAGAACTTTCGAACACTCTACTCCTTAGTTAATTTGATTTACAACCAGTTACTGGCATGGCTGGAATCTTTAGACTTTGCTCGTCACTGCACACTGCTTAGCACAAGGTAGGAGAGCAGCCTGGGAGACAGATAATCTGATCAGACAAAATGAAGGGCCCCGGAAGAGCTGAATCATGCCCGCATGCCAGATCCTTTTCCCAATTCCCCAGGCCATGGCTCATGGTTTGGTGACATGAGTTTCGGCTAGATTTTAACCTCCACTTATCCCCTTGGGCCTGCAGACCCAGATCACTTCTGCCATTGGGAAAAATAAATGAGGAGACGGATTTAAGTGTTCTTCTCATGTTTGCGCATCCACAGAGAATTGCCATTGAGTCCCTGGATCCAGCTGCATATGAAGCCACCTGCACTCCTGAATTTCCCAATAGTGATCAAACAAATTATCTTTCTTTATTAAGTTCCTCTACCTGCTCACACCTTTTGCAAAAAGTCCTTTGGTTAATATTCTTTTTGTTCTTCTTTGTAGTGTCTTTACCCTTTGGCTTCCTGACTGGTAGTCTATCAGTCATGTTACATTGACACAGGAATATCTTCACTGGCACTAAAATGTTCTCAAAAGAGCTGACATGGTCACTTTTAAATATATTTACTATACAAAAGTCAAAACTTTTGAATGTTTTGCCCAAGAGGAAATCTTCGTACACCCCTCCCCCAACAAGTACAATGCTTGGCTATATATTCAAGAGAAATCAATTTTTCAGAAGAAATAGCCCCCCCTTCTGATTAGATTAACAAGCCAACATGTAGGTAAGAGGAAGTGTTTGCTCTTCTCCAAATGGTGAAAAGACATTAAACAATTGACTGTCATTTCGCTGTATGCCTTAACGTTGCACAGTGCTATATGTCAATTGTATCTCAATAAAACTGAACAAAAATTTAGTCAATTTAAACTATAAATATTGTTCTGAAGTATTACATTAAAAAGGAGCTTGAGAATAAAGTGGGTTTTTTGGGAGGGGGTGGGGATAATGTGCTATGGCTTCTTATGTACTATTCTCACCTGACTGTATTATTTTTCTCTACATTTCCCCCTTTTTTTTCTCTTTAACCAAAGGAAAAAGCAACTGAAATGTTATTTCTGATCTCTAATTTTTTTCATTACTTATCTACTAACTTCATTTGATATTAAAAGGGCACTAAACATAATTAAAATTACTTTTTGGAGGTATATTTTAAATTGTGCTGATGTGCTGCTAGGGTTCTTTTAGCTACACAGTAGAAAGGAGTCAGTAGCTTTCACTACATTTCAGAATAACCAAAGAGAAAACATACAGGAAAAAGGGATATCCCCTGCACAAAAGTATGAAAGGGCATTAAATATTTACGAGTAGCCTTAACAAGAAATATGCATGACCTATATGAAGAAAATTCTATAAATTTATTAGGTATATAAAGAAGATGAATAATAATAATGCAGGTTAGCATTTCTGTGTAAGCACTGTGCTTTCTCTTTCCCTGGATCACCTCCCTATCTATGAAGCAGAGAAGGCCTGTCGTAGCCAGCACATGGCTCTTGAGCCTGCCTCAGTTTACTTAACTTCTCTGGGCTTCAGTTATAAAATCGGGAGAGGACCAGTCTGTGCCTCACAGAATTGTTGTAAGATTTAATAAGGCGCTACAAATAAAGTGCTGAGAACAGTGCCTGGCACATAGCACCATAGACAACGTTATTATAATGATGTTACAGAAGAAGAAAATGATATCACAGAGGTTGGTGGCTCGCCTAACCTCATCCAGCAAGTAAGTGAATGGGATTCCTATGCTGCCCTGCCCAACTCAACAGCTAAGACTCTAAATTCATTACGTGTTTGTGTTTCTAGATAAGAAGGCAATGACACTTGTTCCCATACTTTGTAGAGTCATTCTAGAGTTCATTATTTCAGAAGTAGAGAAAAAATGGGAGATAAGTCATATATGATTGCAGCAGAAATGTAAACATTTTTATGTTAAAATAGAAGATAACGAGAGTGATGGAAATGTTCTCTATCTTGATTGTGGTGGTGGTTACACGACTATAATCCTAGCCAAAATTTTTTAAACTTCACACTTAAGAGGGTTAAATTTTTTAAAAAATAATAAACAAGTAAAATAAATAAATAAGTAAAAGCAATGAATTTTATGTGTGAAAATTATATTATAATAAAACTTGGAGGAAAAAAAGAACTATAATTAAAAAGTCAAGCAATCAACTAGTGGGAAATATGCCCAAATATGGCAAAGAGGTAATATGTTTGCTATAGCACCAACCAGAGCTAGTTCATCATATAACCTATGACCCCAATTCCAGTTCGGGGTATACACGTAGAAATAAGTGCTTATATCTGCCAAATGCATGTAGAGAATGCTCATGGCAGCCTTATTCATAATAGCTCCAAATTGCAAAAAACCCGAATTTCCATGAACAAGAGAATGAGTAAATAAATTGTGGTATTTCCATACAATGGAATGAAAATGAACGGCAATGAAAATGAGTGAACGGTACATGCAACGTGGACGAGTCTCCCAAACATCATGTTGAACGAAGAAGCCTGACACCGAATAGTACACACAGAATGTTTCCATCGATAAGAAGTGCAAAACAGGTTAACTTTATCTATGATGATGGAAGTTAGAATAGTGGCTACTTGGAGGTGTTTACTGCTGACTGGGAGGGGATTTGGGGGAGCCTCCTAGTGCTGGACATGTTCTACATCTTGACTGGGTGGTGATTAGGGCGGGTGTACGTATGTAAAAATTTGTTGAGCTATGCACTTAAGATTGGTTTACTTTCCTGTATGTGAATTATACCTCAAAAAAAAAGATCTAATATGAATTAATAAGATGAATAAAGGACTTGAGGTCACAAAAGAAGAGATGAGCTGATTTAAGTCTTATGGACACAAGATGCATATTCCATCTCAGTAATCGTACATGCGCAAATGAAAAGTTATTTTTAAATTATAAAACCCATAGCTGAGCCGGATGAGGCTGTTTGGAGGAAGACTCTGAGGTGGGCAAATGATTACCAAGGAAGTTCTTATGTGGGATACCAGTAAGGGAGGGAGGCAAGTAGGATAAGGAAGGGGAAGAAGCCCAGCGAAGGTGTTGTTTCAGGTAAGGTCTCATTCTCAGCCTGGTCCCATGGGGGTTCTGGGGTGTCAATGACGCTGCACAGTTTGTTCTGCCTCTAGGAAGTGAGCTGGGCTTTGGTACTCCTCTACCAGTCGGGGGGTGGCTACATCACCCTCCCACACCACCATGGCCCCATAGCCCAGGACTAGTTCTCTGAAGAAGGTTGCCAGTGAGTTATGTTAGGACAAAGTGTGCAGAAGTTGGGGGATGGACATGCAGAAACAATAAAGGGACGAGGTGGAGCCCTGATGGTGTCTGCAGCAATTGTGTTGATGACAGGTCGGAGGGGTTAGGAGCCAGAGGTATCATTTTGCCTGAGATTGAAATGACCAACTGTGACAAATTGAGCAAGTAAAGAAATAAAGCCAGGAATGAATGAATGGTCATTCCCCAAGCTACTCTGTTTTTCCCATAACCTTCCTATTCTTTTACATAAAATAGGTGCCTTGTAGTCAAGTTTAGCAGAAGGAAGACATAGGAGATTATGGGCAAAGCAGGGAAGAATTCATTTGTTCAGAAGACATTCAGATCCTCTTCAAATCTTAGAATCTGATGAGTCATGTATGTACCAAAGAGAAGCACCTGGGTTGTAAAATTGTGTTTGTTCTCTCTAGCAGGTCCATTTGGTCACTTTCAAGTCTTATCCGACCCTGCACGGTCATAGACAGTCCTTTCTCTGCTGGGCTACTTTGCACTTGATCATATTGGATCTTAATGACATCCAGTGGGGCAGCGGGGCCAGCCGTTTTCCAGATGAGGAAAGCGAGGCCAGATGGGTTGAATCTTTGCTTCTCAATCTTCCCAGCACCTCATGGCCACTTGTGGCAGTGTTGTAAACCATTATTTGGAGTGCCTGAAGGGGGGGCCAATGCCTGTTTTTTAAAAACTCCAAAGGTGATCAGCAAGTACAACTGGATTTGGAAAACAAAGGGATTAAGTGATCTTCCCAGGGTCCTGAGGAAAGAAAGAAAATATACACAAACCATTAATGTTTTCATTCATCCACCCACTTATTTCTTAAGCATTTATTTTGTGACAAGAATTCTGCTAAATTCTGAGAATACAGCACAGACAAGACAGTCATCATCCCCATGGTCTCATAAAAGGGTATGATCCAGGGAAGGGATCAGGGTGTTACATCCATAGTTTCTAGGGCACCATTCAACGTTGTTGGGCGGACAAAGCCTTCAGTGACCTTGGGGATGAGACAGATATGGAACTAATAATTCCAAATGTGACAAACCTTATAAAACTGGAGCTTTAATGTATCTGGGGAATGATAATGTCAATCATTTTCACATACAGGAGAGTCTCTGGTCATTTTAGGCTACCGGCACTGTCTTATTCTAAAGACAGTCAAAACTGCTAACTGGTTATATATAACAAGTGTTCTCTTTTATTAAAACATTACATAAGCAAATGGGTAGGTTGTTGCACATAGATGCACCTGACCTTTGGATCTCAAATTTCACCAACTAGATTGAACTCTGTGGTGTGGGACTTTTTATAATTATCTAAGCAAAAGATAATCTTGCAGAGAATTTGCCTAGAGTCCAAACAGATATACAAGTCAGCTTTTATTTCCATACTCTTTTATTTATTTTATTTTATTTTATTTTTTAAAGATTTTATTTATTTATTTGACAGAGAGACACAGTGAGAAAGGGAACACCAGCAGGGGGAGTGGGAGAGGGAGAAGCAGGCTTCCCACTGAGTGGGGAGCCTGATGCAGGGCTAGATCCCAGGATCATGACCTGAGCCGAAGGCAGATGCTTAACAACTGAGCCACCCAGGTGCCCTATTTCCATATTCTTTTAATGATGCAGTAGAGGACTGGGGAAAGTTTTTTGTTTCTCTCTTTGTTTTTTTGTTTTAGGTAAGATAGGTAGACATATGGTATTTGTTGAAGATGAGCATACAGATTTTAAGTTTTAAGGCCTTTAGATAAGTATTCCCCCAAAGCAAGTGTGAGCGGTTTGTTTGAGTCCTACAGCCCAGCACATGGTGAGGACAATGGGACTCACCTTTGTATGGGATTGGAGAGAAACGGCCTCCTTGGAACAGGGCAGCTCCAGGGAGAGTCCAGGGAAGAGATTTCGGGACCCCAATCCCAGTATGCTTTCCTTTACACAGCAGCTGTCAACACACATGCCATTTGCCCTATAAAATTGGTCTCTCTTTGTGTTTAAAAATATACTCTGTTTCTTTATTTTATTTTATTTTAAGTTATTTTTTTTACTTTTCAAAACGACTTGCACCCAACGTGGGGCTCGAACCCACGACCCTGAGATTAATAATCTGTTTCTTTAAAGTATCAGCATATTTTCAGTAAGCCTCAAGATAATTCTAAAAAAATGATTTAGTTTTCTAACACTATTCTTATAGAATCCTGCTATTCTGATTTATGGAATCACATTGTTTTCTTTCATCTTTTTTTTTTATGCTCTTTGAGTTCATCAAAATCCTCATGAGAGTCACATCAATTTCTTAAAATTCTTCTCCTTTCTCTTCCTCCATAATACCATTTGTGACCTCATAATCTTTTGGCAGGGTGGGTAGTGGTACTATAGGAGTTAGTTAAGGTTTGGATTTCAAAGTGTTTCCCTGAAGACAGTATAGTGTCAACAAAGCGAGTAATTAAACCGAGTAGGTGCTGACTGTGGACGAAGCCTATGCCAAGTTGTTAACACAGCAAGTCATTAAGCAAAGTGACTACTAAACTCAATAAAGCAAGATTTGCCCTGGATAAGCTACCCTGGGATAACAGAAAGTTGACTACATTAGGCAAATTTTCAACCAGGGAAAAGGTTGAAGGCAAACGATAACTCGGCACTAAGCAACCTTTCGGAGTTGAAGAAATGGAGAGGACCTCAAGAGGTCAGTGGGTCCAAGCCCTGCTCTTAAACACATCATTAACTGACCCTTCTGGGCTATAAGCCTGTCCATTCTGGTTTTCAAAGTTAATCAGAATAGATATGCAACTTATCTTTTTTAAAATAGCTTATTCCATATGGAAATGTTCAATCACTATATTGTACACCTGAAACTAATATTACACTGTATGTTAACTAACTGGAATTTAAATAAAAACTAAAAAAAAAAACAAAAAAACCCAGCTTATTCCAGTGTTTGGTTGCTTCTAAATGGTTTTTACTTGCGACCAAATGAAAGTTCTTACAAATTTAAGATCAGTTTTCCATAGCCAAATTTCTGGCTTTTTGGAAAGAATTGCTCATCATCTTTCTCATTAAAAGCATTAAAACACACAGGCTCTAGAGCCAGAATGCCTAGGGTATGAACACTAACTCAAGCACTTGGATCCACAGTCTCTTAACATTTTTCTTAACCTGCCTGAGTTTCCTGATTGGTAACATGGCAATTCTACCAGGTAGCTCTCTCAGAGGGTAGCTGTGAGGATTAAGTGTGATAATGTATTTAAAATTCTTGCTTACTGCTGGTACATGATAAGTATTCAATAATGATAATAATAATAATAGTAATATTGTTATTTTTAATGCTTCCTATCTTGAGAGGTGGTAATTGAACCAATCTCTTAGTCTTCTACTGAGCATTAGAAAAATTCAAATTCCCTTTTGAAAACTTCAAAATTGTCTTGTTTTCTGGATAGTCTGAGGCTTTTTAACATACTGGTTGATATCCCTATAGACTCGAAGACTAGAAGCTTACTATATTACACCATGTTTTTTATAACGATGACCTTGAATCTTTAAAGGAAAGATTGCATGATATCCATTACACTGAAATTCTTCTGAATTTGAGGAAGATGTTAGCCAAGACAAATATTACTTTTTCTTTTCAAATCAGTCCTTAAAGAAACAATCAGAAATTAGCTGGGTCCTGAGAATAGAGTAGTGAAAAGTAGTAGACATGCTCTTTGCTCTCATGATGCTTACAATGTGGTGGTGGAGGCAGATATCAATAAAATAGTCATAAAAAGCAGGGGCCTAGTTAGCAAGTGAGATAAGTGCTATAAGGAAATGAAGCTTGCATCTGTGTGAGTATATTATAAAGAAGCCTGACCTCATCAGATTTCCCTGAGGAAGTGACCTAAGGAATGAGCAGGTAATAATGGGCTGAGTGAAGGGGGCAGCTGGCCTATTGGGAGCAGCTGTGGGAGGGAGTGGTTCTGCTTCAAAGGGATGGGGGGGGGGGGAAGAGCACCAGGAAAAAAGGATCAGAAAGAAAGGCAGCAAGGCTGGGAGCTGACAGTGAGGGGATGGGCACCACTAGATATGGCTGGAGGAGGCACCAGGTCAGTCCCTGCAGATCCTCACAGGCCTCCTAGGGATTGTCCTCCTTAGCTCAGGAGTAGTGGGAAGTCACTGAAGATTTTACACAGATTGTGTTGAATGAGATCAGACTTTCGTGTTGCAAAGATGACCATGACTGTGGTGTGGGAAATGGACAGGTGAGGGGAGGGAATGATTGCAGAGAGGTCAGTGAGGACACAACTCTAGAAGCATAAGTGAGATGTGTTGGTAACTTGAACTGGGGGCTTCACAGTAGAGACGGAAAGAAATGGACTTATGCCAAAAATTTAATAGGCAGGATTTGGTAATGGATAGATGCGGGGGCTGAGGAAGGAGAAGGTGTTAGAATGACTCCTAAGTTTCTAACATGAGTAAATGAAAGGTGAGGTACCACTTAGTAAGACATGGAACATGATAAGAGAACTTGGCGTGGGTGTTAGAATATGAATTTTACCTTGGACATGTTGAGTTTCACATAATTATAATATTTCTGGTGAGCATGGAATCAAAACCAAAAAAGATAGAGAGTCCTGATGGACATTTTGTTCAACTATGGTTATCATGTTTCTTTAGTGACTGTTTTCTTTGCTAGATTTAGTGTTTGTCTTTTTAGAACAGTTAGAACAAACTTGGCAAACTTTTCTATAACATACTGATAATAGCTTAGGATCTGAGGTCTCCAGTTAAAGACGTCAGATTGAACATAAGCATTCAATTGCCTTCCCTCCTTCACCCAGCTAAGAGAACAATAAAATTATCATTAACCAAACATAAATGTACAAGGACAAAGGCGATGGGATGGAAGACAACAGCAATGAAATTTTAGAAACTAGAAAGCAAAATAGAGAAGTAGTAACCAAATTTGGACACTCAAGAAAGTAGTAAGTCCTCTCTTAGAGAGGCATTGTTAAGATGAAAAAAAGGTTCTGTGTGTCTGGAACATAAAAGAGATTCAAATAAAGTGTGTTTCTCAAAGAGAAAAAGAGACAAACCAAGAAGTGGACTCTTAGCTCTAGAGAACAAACCACTGGTTACCAGAGGGCAAGTGGGTAGAGGGATGTGTGAAATAGGTGAAGGGGATTAAGAGTGCACTTATTGTGATCATCACTGAGCAATGTATAGAATTGTTGAATCATTATATTGTACATCTGAAACTAATATGACATTGTCTGTTAATTATACTGGGATTAAAATAAAAAACAAGTAAACAAAACAAAAGCTAAATCTTACACTTGATAACCAACCCAATTTACAACATAGAGTCCTTAAATATTCGAGCAAGAGGTACCTTAGGAAGTGGCAATGAGGGTGGGGATAACATGGGGGATTCATGGGAAGTCTTTGTAAGAAGCTGATAGAGCCCCAACTCCCCACCCCTATTTCCTGTAAGTAGAAGACTGCCTCTCCCTCATTCAGAATGAAACTGAAGGCCTCTTCTCCTGACAAGAACAGAGAGACTCTGGATTGGAGTGTTTGGGAAAGGATAAGAGCTACTGAAGACTGGGTATTATATGTAGATCCATAAATTGTGTGTTAAAACTTCCTCAATCTTCTTCCTCCATGTAGCTCTTGTTAGCCAGACAGCTTATGTTTTCTTGGCAGAGGGCTGGAACAATTCTCTGGGTTACCTTATCAGCCTAAGAGAAAATATACTGACATGGGCCCAGCAAGTTGACCTATGTAGTGGACTCAATGAAGAGTCTCTGTATGCACAGAGCATCCTATCTTCAATGTTCCATTCTTAAAACAAAACCAGACAGCCAGCAATCACCAGATATTTGAGGAAACCCTATTAATGAAAGATAGGGATCAAAATAAACAGAAGGAAGCAACTTGAAGGAAACATACTTTGCCAATAGAAAACTTAGAAAAAAATCTTGTCCTCAGAGAGATAAGAGAAGGTATGAAACAATATTTTCTATATAAAAGGAATATTCAGCAAGTTCAAAAGGAACTTAAATATTAAAAATATGACATTAGAAATGAGAAATTCAATATAAGTGCTACAAGATAAAATTAAGGCAATCTCCCAGGAAGTAGAGTTTTTAAAAAGACTATAATATACAGATATAGGAGAGAAAAGATTTGAATATTAGAGGACGAGCCCAGGATGCCCAACATCTAATAATAGGATTATGAAAAGAAGGGAACAGCGGTAGGAAATCATCAAAGAAAAAAATTAATGAATGTATCCTACAATCTCAGTTTCCAGATCGAAGGGCCCACCAGCTAACCATAACAAGAACTAAAAATAGATGCCTAGCTGAGAATATCATAATAAAACTTTCACTGATGTATTTGCAGCACTTATAATAGTGCCTGGCACATAGTAGGCACTCAATAAATTTGTACTGAAGAATAAACAAAATATCCAGAACAAGAAGGACAAAGAAATAGGACCTCCAATTTCCAGGGGGAAAAAGTTTTAATATAACAAATCAAGCATCAGAATGCCACCTGTCTTCTCAATAGCAACACCTAAATCTAGAAGAAAATGGAGAAAATGCTCTCAAAATTCAGAGGAAGAATAAATTTCTATGTCCTGAAAAAGTATTAAATGTAGAATGAAGATATTTTCAGATATGTAAGATCTCAAAATATTACTTCTTTGTGCTCTTTCATTAAAAGAAGGGAATAAACCAAGAAAGTGAAAGACATAGAAAGCAGGAAATTGGATCTAAGACTAGAAAGAGGTGAAAAGAATCTTCAGAATGAGGATAAATGGGAATCAGTCTCCTAACTGGAACTAATGTTAGAGAGCATCTGACCCAGATAGGCGCAAGCAAGTCTAATTTCTTCCAGAAGAAGAAATGGTTAGAGTTTCCAGTGCATTTGAATGTCTTAAAAGGAGATTTATACCATTGAGGGGGAGTTTGAATTCATCGTTAAGTACAAAGAACACTAAATAAGCAACAATAAAACAATCATGACAATAATTCCACGGCAAATAGGAGGTTGTGTATTAAAGGAAAAGTAATCATGGTGGTCTGCAGCATGAACAGGTCAAATAGCATTTGCCTGTTCATAATACCGTGGATATGGAATACTAGCTGTAATGAAAATTGCAGTATGACTGTCTTAGTCTATTTGGGCTGTTATAACAAACTATTATAGACTGGGTGGCTTATAAACAATAGAGATCTATTTCTCACTTCTAGAGGCTGGGAAGTCCTGGATCAAGGCACTGGCAGATTCTGGTGAAAGCCAGCTGTGACCTCAACAGGGACCTCTCTGGAGTCTAAGCACATTAATCCCATTCATCTCCTAAAGATCCCATCTTCCAAAATTGTCGCCTTGGGGATTAGGTTTCCTATAAGATATTTGGGAAGGGGAGGGGCACAATCATTCAGACCATAGCAGACTATATTGAGAGAACAGGCAGTGGGGGGCGAGAGCTCCTGTGGGGGTGGGGAACAAGGGAGACAGAACTAAATCCTCACCTGGTAGAGATGACAATAAAGAATGCCTACAATGAAAACCCACAAAGTGACAATCAAAGCACATTAACAATAGAGAGGTAAATACCTTACAGATCAGCTGTTGGAGGGGAGGTGGGAATGAAAGTAGTTGCCTCTAGGGTGTAAGAAATGGGGTAGACGGGTCAGGGACTGTTGTTTTCAAAGCAAACCTTGAAGAACTATTTGATTTTTTTAAATTATATGTATCTATAACTTCAGTAAAAACATCAATTAAAAAAAATCAGGCTCTGAAAGTGTACTGCTTGAGTACAGATCCAATTCCTAATGTTCACTAAATGCGTGAAGTTGGCTAAGTTATTTAATTTCTTTAAGCATCAGTTTCTTCATGTGAAAAATGGGAATAGTAAAGGTACCTATTTTGTAGGGTAGTTGAGAGGAGTACATGAAGTACATAAAACCTATAAAGCCTTGGCACCATGCTCCGTCCACATCCTGGCATTTGGGGGCTTCCTTTTGCTTTGTTTTTTGCCAACCTTCTTATTTTCTTCACCCAGTCTTTCCCAGGATTCTCAAATTACCATCACATTTCAGATCAGATCAGCTTCCCAGATATTAGGCGCAATTCATTAGGCTTAGAATTCTGAGTGCTCTCTAATATATTGAAAGACCGTATCAATAATATTTTATTAAGTGTCAAAAAGACATATATAGCATGATCCCATCCACATGTGTGTGAGGAATTCTTCCAGAACTTATTTGGAAATATATATATACCAGGAATTATGAGTAATCCTCACCTTCTTCTTATTGCCTCTTTTTAGTACAGTGGATATACAGTACTCTGTAAAATCAGAAAATAGAATATTTTAAAAATAACTCTTCTGTCATAAATGTACAATTTCATAATTTATTCCTAAAGGTAACTTTTTCATCTATTATATGTGACTTTAATAGTTTGACTCTGTAAAAGCCGATGTATTTCCAAGTTCCTAGTGGCACCTCACTGTCCCTGCCCAACAAAGCAACATTCACAGCCTCTTTGGAGCATAAATTACTCCAGTTTGCTAATATAGAAATTGGGGTTCAGTGGTTTGTCTGAAAGCCACAACCAGAAAGGGGCAAGTTAAGATCCAAGTTCAGTTTTTTTCATTCTGAGCTCAGTGTTCTTTCTACCATATGAACTAAGTGCCTATCAGTAAGTGACAATCTCTCCGATCACAAATTTATGATATAAAGGTGTGGAGTAGATGGTCATTGAATTCCTACCAGCCCTAATAGTGCATGAATGACTTAGAAGCATGACAAGAGTAAGCCCGTGTCATTAACAATATTTATTTCTTCCACATTGGGACTGTGGTTTCCACTAAGACCCCAAAGTCCATATGATTATGAAGTCCAAGTTACTTGCATGCCATTTTCACTCCCTGTATCTTTTTCGTAAATACTGAGGCACAAAATAACTTTGGGTTTTATTTTCACTTTTGCAATCACTTGGGAATCTTATGAAGGTGGAGCAAGAGATTTGGAAACTCATAATGCATTTCCCAAGAAGCTGCAAATGTTGTGAAATTCACAGGGCTCTAACCTCCCTGAGAGAATCGGAGCTGACCAGCCAAGGCAGCTCACTTCCAGTAATGTTCCCGGGGAATTCTCTGGAAATAATGGAGAGGGCATGGTTGTTGCAGCCCAGGTGGAAGCTCCCAGTTAGGGCTTATATCCAGTGGGACATCCACAGGATTTTCTTCTCCTTCTGTTCCAGACATTCACTCAGCAAACTGTACCTCGCCGCCAGGAAAGGCCGTAAATGATACAGCCTTGCTCAGGCCCCTGCCAGGGCTCTGAAGACACAAAAACCAAGTTCCTGCCAGTGACAGAGTTTCAAACTGGATACAAGTCAAAGAGATAGAGGGAGATTGCCTTTTGCTCAGCTCTTGGCTACACTGTGTGTAATTAACTGTGTGGTCCATGTTTTCAGGCATTCCACTCCACTGGCTGACCCCTCGCAGCGATTAGTCAGAGGTCTTCTGCAGTCTGAGTGATTTTAGGCCTTGGTAAATTATGCCTCTATGAGAGAGAACCTTTAGTCTATGCTTAAATGCCCAGAATCAACTCTTGAGAAAATTCTTTTGAAAAACAAAATCGCTACAAAACTCTTCTAAGAGCTGACTGTATTTAAAAGAACCCCCTTCAGAAGCACCCATAAGCAACTTGGGAAGACTGTCTAATGCGGCAATTAGAAGTTACCGGTCCTTAAGCATGCCCATAATAAGGGACCCATTAAATAAAGTTAATTGTTATAACACTGCAGAGTCAAATAATCCATCTTGACGTTTGTTTTCCCAAACATTCATAAGGGAGATTTAACACTGGGAGAGGGGCAGTGTCGGCAATTCTATTTCAGGGACTACCCGGAGGCAGACTGAGCTTTTGCTGTGTATCTGTCTGGCCTGTCTGTGTCCCCTTCTCAGTAGCACTCTGTCCCACCCTGCTGCATGCACAGAGCTCTTCCCCCCCTCCCCGCCCCGTTAAAATGTCATCCTGTAAACAATATGATAAAATCCATCAAAATGGTGTGTAAAGACTGGTCGAGTTTACAGTGTTCCCTCTTGCAGGGCTGTTTTCATTTCAGTAGCTCTTAGGACAGAGGAAGAGTCTGGAATCAGGGTTTACTTTGGAGGAGGGAATTGTAAGGAAGCTAAGTGGTATGGGTTCCATCACTTAGCTCTGAGGGCAACGTCTGAACATTCATTGATAAGGCCCAAGGGGTGGTATCATCCACATTAAATGAACTGCTTGGAACTTGCTCAGAATCTGTTGGCTTCTGCCCTGGACTGGTAACTAGAAAACAAAGCATTTGACTCTCATGACCCTTGCTAATGGGAACCTGTGAAATATCCTGGGGATTACAACTTTGAGAACTCTAACAGGAAATGTTTACAAAGTTTTGGACACGTACAAACTTCCCCAGAAGGGCCGCGAACCTAGAAACTTTGCTGAGATGTCAATTTGAATTGAAAGGCTTCTGAGGCCCGTGAGTAAGCTGCTACATATGCTAGTGAGCAAGGCCAGAGCGCTGCCTGGCTTGTGCGTCTCTTGTCTTCCTGGTATTGTTCTCAGCTTGTTTCTTGGGCCATCAGTGATGTCATTTCTCGTGAGTCTCCCAATTGCTGGTTCTGGCAATACAGGTGAAGCTCTAAGAAAGTGATTGTTCTTAACCAGGCAACCGAGTCTTAGTGTAAATCAGTGTGTGGACCATGTAATTTGGAGATCGTTTCAGTCTATGACATGAATGAGTCTTTTCTATCAAACAAACAAAAGATTAAAGTGTTTCAGTGTGGGGCGCCTGGGTGGCCCAGTCGGTTAAGCATCTAACTCTTGATTTCAGCTCAGGTCATGGTCTCAGGGTTGTGAGATCGAGCCCCTCATAGGGCTCCTTGCTCAGCAGGGAGTCTGCTTGAGAGTCTCTCTCTCCCTCTCCCTCTGCCCCTCCCCCAGCGCCTGTGCGCCTGCCTCTTTCTCTAAATTAAATAAATAAATCTTTAAAAAAAAGTGTTTTAGTGAGTATTCCCATCCAGAACAAACATTGTTCTAGTGAAAATTAAATTTTGGTGAAAGATGAAAAGGCAGTAATTGATTCTACAGATATGCTCCAAAATGTGTGAAATGACATATGTCTCAGCTTACATATTACAGCATTGTTTTAAATATCAAAAGTTTGGAAACCACTCAAATGTCCGTCAACAGTGCATTAATCAAATAAATTATAGTACACCCATCAGTGGAATATCATGAAGACCTATAAAAGGAGTGAGTTGTGTACCACTACAGAAAGATCACGAAGATGTATTATAAAGGTAGAAAAGCAAGGCACAGATGCTGTAAAAAGAGGTGGAAGGAAAGACTATATTTACATATTTGCTTATAAAGGCACAGATTATCTATGAGATGGTCCACAAGAAAACTGTAACTTCTGGGACAGGAGAACGGGGTGACTAGGGAACGGAGATAAGAAAGGGATGACTCCTGAGACATACTGTAGTACCTTTAGAATGATTAATTATGTCAATGTGTTAAGGTCTCAAAAATAAATTGGATTAATTTTTTATTGAAGAGGGAAATAAAGAAAAGGCAGTACTTTGTAGGGTATGAGTTTATGCATAGGAAATGACATGTCTGTCAATGGCATGAGAAGAAAGCCAAGAAACTATATAAATTTTTTGTTTTCATCAATTTTGGAACTTTCAAAAGTTTCCAGAATTACCCTTTAGAAATTTTAAACAATTATTTGTGACGAACATATCTGGCCATTTATGATCAGTTGAATCTGCGAGTGTCAAATGGGAAAATAATAAGGACAAGCTGTATTGTTTAATTAAGACTGTATTTTTTCATACGGTGTCTTACTAGACCCTTCATCAGAAAATCACATTCATTGTTGTGAATATAGTGGCCGACCTATCAACATCCATTCAACTCCATCTTTAATGTTAGCCGTCACATCGTTGAGTTGCGAGTGGCTGGCGAGATTAATTTAAGCCAATGAATCCCATCTCCCTTACCAATGTTTACTTGGTTCAGGGATGGACAACCTGCACCAATCTAGAAAAGTTTTGCATATCTATTAGTTTTCTATTTCTGTTCTAATTTATAGTTCATTTCTGTTTGCATAGCAACTATATTACCTGTGGTTTTCTTCATCCATGTTTTCAGTTATTGCGCAACTTAGAGAATAGTATCTGTAATGAGATTCCTTGATGGCAAATAGGTTAGGGCAAGAGGAATTGAGTCATTTTATAAAATACTTCCTCAAGGCAAAGGCAGAGTTGGCAGATCCCCCAGGACGTCTGTAAGAGTACAGTTCTCCATGGTTCCCCTGACATTGAACCCATCTTCCTGGGATAGCACTGGATATTGATTCTATTCCAGAGGTCGGCACAGTTTTGCTGTAACAGGTCAGATAGTAAATATTTTGGGCTCTGTGGACCATGTGATTTCTGTCACAACTACTCAACTCTGTCCTTGTGGCCACAAGCAGCCATGAGCAACATGACAAACAGGTGCTTGGCACCTTTCCAGTAAGTTTTTATTTACAAAAACAGGTTTGGGGCCATAACTGGCTGATCCTTCTTCAATTCTTTTTTTTTTTTTTTTTTTTTTTACTTCAACCCCGAAGCAGGTCACCCCATTTTAGGGATGATATCCAGAACAGGTTACATTGATATGGAGCTTTTTGTATCTTGTGACGTGATAACCTGGCCTTATGTATTGGGTGGTAGAGACACAAACAACCAAGTTTCTCTGACTCCAAAGTTTGTGTCTCTGCCACCGAATAGAGGTTGTGTAGCCTGGAGCCTCTCTCCTATCTTCATTGTCCCATCTGTGGAATGTGGAGAAGAGTTCTACTTCAGAGGAGTGTTGCAATGATAAAATGAAAGTGTGTGTTAAGTGCCTGAATCAAAGGAAATGCTCCCCAAACATAATTTCCCTTCTATAGGCCCACAGCCATATCTTCCTCTCTGCATATACACACAAGAATTGGACAACACCCCAACTTCATCCACATGTATTTGTAAACCCTCTTTTCAATGGCTCATCTTGGAAATTCAAAATTCTAATTAGCTTCAACTTCAGATGATGCTATTGAAAAAAACAATCTGTCCGTAATTTCTGGTAATATATTTTGTTTAGTTCTTGAAACCTCTTGAGTGTCAACAACAGCCCGCTAGGGCATGTCATCAAAGCATTTAAAAAAGGGCTTGCTTCTAATAACTCTCAAGGAAGTAAAGGAAAGCCATAAAATATACTATCAGATTTTAAAAGGTCATTAATCAAAAGAGATCTTGCAGAAAGAGTAACAAACTTAGATTCAATTTAATGGTTGCAATGATCCTGACTATGCTTTTTAGAATTGGTTTTACGTAAAATCTCTTAGGCAATTCACTTTCAGTGCCATAAGTAGTGGATTGTGAAAACAATACTACTTGAAATTATTCCCCTTTGAAAAATTAATTAAAAATATGCATATATACCTGAGGAACTAGTGATAGGAAATACTGTCATATCAGGAGAGCAATTCTGTGTGTTTACTTACTTGTATAAACATACCCAAAGACCACCAAATTGAGTATATTTAGGATATACTTTTTTGGATGGGGTATATTTAAGTCCTCCCATAATTAGAAAATAAAAAAGAATTTTATTTTCACTAGGAAAATCATTAGAATCAATGCTAAGGTGGCTATTTAACATCTGTAAGACAATAATATCTTCAAAGAAATAACATAAAAGCAATACAATTTTAGAAAATAATAAGTACCCCAGTAAATGAGAGAGATTATTGTTCCAAGCACGGAAATTAAGAACTGGGTGTCTTGGTCAAGGAGCTCTGGCCTTAAAATCTGGGATGAGAATGCTTCAAAATGTGACTCACTGCATTTGTTTCTTGGTTCGTTCATTCACCAAATACACATTTAGTAAAAAATTACCATTTGTGAGGTACTATGCTAGGAACATAACTTATTTCAGGGACAAATGTCTAAATAGCTGATTATAATATGCGTTACAATTGCTCCTACAGAATATATACCAATCGCTAAGAGAGCATGTAGGGGGAAGGAGTCACTCCAGCGTGGCCGGGGAAGAGTGTGGGGAGGGAGGTAGTCAGGGAGGCCACAGAGATAATGCAAAGAGCATTTGCGGCTTGTTATTTTTTGAGGATGAAAAGCCCCGAAATTCTCAACAGAGTGAAAAACATGATCAAAATTAAAAAAGCCTAAAAGTCCACTTTGCATCTGAGTATCGTTGTGTCTAGTTTGTTAGGACTGGAACATGGCTTCGTGGTGGAGGGTGAGGAGTTTCACGCTATGCTGTGAATCTTGGTCCTTCATCCACTTGGCCAGTGATCCCTTGGCCACCATATGAGTTTTCCTCTCTAGGTCTATATTTCCAGTGGCTAAAAACCCAGGTGTATTAGTGAGGCGCTTTCAGGTTTTAAGGAGCACACCATGTCTCTGATCCTGGGTGACTGGAATTTATTACAAAGATCCAAAAGGGAATTAGGAGGCAACAATGGGAAACCATTTTAACGGAACAATCAGGCCTCAGGAAGAAGCAGAGCATTGTTCATTGGTCTCCAGGATCACAAAGCACTTCCAATGTCCCCAAAGCAATACGGGGGCTGTTGTCACATAGAAGGGCATTCATTATTTCTGCACAAGATCCCCTTCCATTCACGTGATTCAGTTTCTGTCTTCTCTGCTTCTCCCTCCTGCTGTTATTACTGCCCTCTGGCTACTTCTCAGTTTATTTATCGCATGAATTTTACTTACTCATTGCCTCTATTAGCTCATGGAGTCTGCTTAGTCTCTGCTTAGTTTCCTGGCTCCTATTCCGGTTTGCTTGGAGCATATCTCTGTGTGCTCTTGTGCAGAATAGAGTTAATAACAGGCCCAAGACTGGTATTCTTAGAAAGACCTGCTTGCAAGGTTGGCCCTTGCCTAACATCTGAGAGCTTAGGTTTCAGGGGGGTTCTGACTATTTGCTAAATGGTAAGAGTAGCTCGCTCTGCCTAAAATGTTTGTACAAACAATATGGCTTATGCTAAGTACATGCTTTCCTCCTGGCAGTCAGAAAGGAAGAAGACACCCATGTGACCAACCCTCAAATAAAACCTTGGGCACCGAGTCTGTCATAAGTCTCCCTGGTAGACAGCATGTCATAGCTGTTGTCACAGCTGGTTTCTGGAAGAAAGAAGCTCCTCTTGTGTGACTCCGCTGGGAAAAGACTCTTGGAAACTTGTACCTTGTTTCCTCCAGACTTTGCCTTATGCACTTTTTCCCTTTGTGGATTTTGCTCTGTATCCTGTTGCTATTTTAGCCATAAGTATGACTGTATCCTGAGTTCTGTGAGTCCTCCTAGCAAATTATTGATCTCGAGATGTTGAGGGTGTGATCTTGAGAACCTCTGACACAACTTTGCTTTCAGACTCCTAAAGAAGGAATATCTTATTCATAGTCCACTCCGTAGTACTTACTATAAATCTGACCTCTGGCTGTCTCTATCCTCATGTGCGGTCGGTCATTCCCCCACCCCCTGTTCTAGTTACACCAGATTCCTTGCTGTTCCAAACATTCCAAGCATGCTCCGGCTTCGGGGCCTTTGAACTTACTGTTCCCTCAGCCTGTGCCTTTTCCCCCCCAGATCTGCAGGGCTGTTCCTTACCTCATCTGTGTCTCTGCTCACCTGTCACCTCTCCCTATCTAAAATAACTGTCCCTTCCTACCCCCATGCCTTAACTATCTATCCCTTTATCTAGATGAATTACTCATAGCACTTAGCAATATTTTACATTATATTGTATACTTGTTTCTTGCCTATCTTCCTCAACTAGAGTATAACTAAATGAAGGCAGGGACTTTGCTTTGTTTACTGCTCTATTTTTAGTAGTTAGAACAGTGCTTAGCACATAGAAAGGACACAATGTATATTATGTTTGCAGAAGGAAGGAGTTAATAAATAATGCATCTCTTACCAGGCTACATTATATGCCCTTGAACAGTGTACAGATGTCTGCCTTTAGGTCAAGCCCTGTGGCAGAGATCGCTGATCATCCATCAGTATCTACTCTTTCCATATTTTGTAGTAAGAGAACCCTGATTTCTGGCAGGGCACCAGAAATAGCATACATTTCCCAATCCCCTGTGTTGACAGGTATGGCTCTATGACTAAGCGCAGGACAATGAGATATAAGAGGAAGATGGGTGTGCAACTTCCAGGAAGTATCCTTAATTAGAGTGGGTTCTATGTTTCCTCCCCTTTTCCCTTCCTGTTGGGTGGAATTGGTTGTGATAACCGGAGCTTTGGCAGCTTTGGATCATGAGGCAACCTTGGGAATGGAAGGTACTGTTGTTCAATGAAGCAACAAGATTGAAGAGGCCTGATAATTCAAGGCCAATACCAGTCCTGAAGAACCTACTTCTGGACTTTGACAAGAGCCAGAAATAAATTTCTATTTTGTTTAAACCCAGCCATGTGGGATTTTGTCTCACTTGAAGTTGGTCCTAATCTTAACTAATGTAACACTAATTTCCAGTCTGACATCTTGAAGCCAAGTGGCAGAGTTACACAGTACAAAGCATGAAACCATATGAACTATTTAGTTTGTTTAAAGGAAGCTGTGGGCATAATGGGAAGGCTGGCAAGCATAATGTTATCCTGTGGGAAATGTCAGCTATGGAAAAGCATTATAATAAGGCCCCCAATGAGTCACACTTTCCTGTATCCACATGCATCTTTGCAATACCATGTTGCCACTCCTTCCATCAAGAGGCAGAGGCTATCTCTCCACCCCCTTGCATCTGGGTTGGCCTTGTGACTGACCTTGACCAATAGAATGTGACAAAAGCAACACTGTGTGAGTTCCAGAGTCTAAGCTGTAAGAGACCTTGAGTGGTTGCAGGCGAAGTCATCAGAAATCCCTCTCAGATGGCCAGCCTACAGAATCATACAAATAAAGTAGTTGCTGTTTTAAGCCACTGTTCTTTAAAAAGATTTATTTATTTATTTGAGACAGAGATAGAGACAGAGACAAAGAGAGAGCACAAGGGGAGGGGCAGAGAGGGAGACAAGCAGACTCTCCATTGAGTGGGGAGCCTGACATGGGGCTCGATCCTATGACCCTGAGATCATGACCTGAGCTGAAATGAAGAGTCAGATGCTTAACCAACTGAGCCACCCAGGTGCTCCAAAGCCACTAAATTTTGACAAGATTTGTTATGCAGCAACAGATATCAAAATTAATCTCAGTGCATATCTGTTTTTTGCTACAAAAAGATCCTAAGACAAGGCTAAATGTAAGTTAAAAGCATTTAAAGTAATTGACTTTGGTAACTTTTAGAGAAATATAAAATCTTTAGCTTACCCACTTTGACATTAAAAATTAGGAACACAAGTCTTTATTCAATAATTACAATAAATGTAAAAAAGAAGTAGTAAAGGATAGGGATGCCTGGGTGGCTCAGTTGGTTGGGCGACTGCCTTCGGCTCAGGTCATGGTCCTGGAGTCCCGGGATCGAGTCCCGCATCAGGCTCCCTGTTCAGCAGGGAGTCTGCTTCTCCCTCTGGCCCTCTTCCCTCTCGTGCTCTCTATCTCTCATTCTCTCTCTCTCAAATAAATAAATAAAATCTTTAAAAAAAAAAAAAGAAGTAGTAAAGGATAGTAGAAGGAATATTAGATGAGCAATTGGTAAAACTGGGTTATGGTCCTCCTATCATTAATTGGTTTTATGACCTTAAGATAGTTGCGTTGGGACACGTGGGTGGCTCAGTCACTTAAGCATCTTACTTTTGATTTTGGCTCAGGTAATGATCTCAGGATGGTGAGATCAAGCCCTATGTCGGGCTCTGCGCTCAGCACCAAGTCTGCTTGAGATGCTCTCTTTTCTTCCTCCTCTGCCCCAGCCCCTGCGTGCACTCTCACTCTCTCTCTAAACAAATAAATAAAATCTTAAAAAAAAAAAAGTTGGCTAGCCTTTTAGTCTGTCTCATTTTCCTCAGATGTAATATGGGGACCACCTCATTGCTCACTCACTCATTCATTCCAGAATCACTGATTACCCCTAACTATTGGGAGCTACTATCATGAAGAGTGGGATGAAAGGAGATTTTGACTTTCTACTTCTACATTTCTGTATAATTTGATTAAAAAATAAAAACATGCATTAGTTTATAATCAGCAAAGATCGTAAAGATGTTGTTATGGGCTAAACTACGTCTGTACCCAAACTGATATGCTTAAGTCCTAATTCCCAGTACTTCAAAATGTGCCTGTTTTTAAAGATAGGGCCTTTGAAGAGGTGATTAAGTTAAAATGAGGCTGTTAGGGTGAGTCCTAATCCAATCTGACTGGTATCTTTATCAGGAGAGGAAATTTGGGTGCATAAAGAGACACTGGGGATCCATGTGCACAGAAGAAAGACTATGCGAGGACACAGTGAAAAGGCGGCCATCTGCAGGCCAAGGAGAGAGGCCTCTGAAGAAACCATTCCTGCTGACACCTCCATCTTAGATTTATAGATTGTGACAAGGCAAATTTTTGTTGTTTAGGGCGCCTGGGTGGCTCAGTTGGTTAAGCGACTGCCTTCGGCTCAGGTCATGATCCTGGAGTCCCGGGATCGAGTCCTGCATCGGGCTCCCTGCTCAGCGGGGAGTCTGCTTCTCCCTCTGACCCTCTTCCCTCTCGTACTCTCTCTCTCTCATTCTCTCTCTCTCTCAAATAAATAAATAAAATCTTTAAAAAAAAAAATTTTTGTTGTTTAAACCACCTAGACTATAGTATTTTGTTGGGGCAGCCCTAACAAACTAATACAGATGTCTCTTTCCTATTGAAAAAGAATTAGTACCTTCAGTGGATACAGGGTCCCTATTCTTGAGGTGCTCGTGTTCAAGTAGGAGCAACATTAACCTTTAAATACAATGCAGTATGATAAATGCTCTGGTGGAACCACGTAAAGAATACTCTGGGAGTCCAGAGGAGGGGAACCCCACTGGCTGTGGAGAGGGAGACAATGGTGGCTCCGGCGGAGAGAGTTTAGAAAACCTCACCTGTGGGCAAGATGCCATCTTCATGTTGAAGGAAGACTAGGGGATAATAACAATCCTAATTACTGGCCTCTCTGCTGAGCCTCTGTACTTGGTGGTCATATGGAGCATCGGTCCCACATAAAAATGTCAAGAGTCGGTAAAATCTCAATGAACACACATACACAAACTGGAGAATGGGAATATTGATGTAGTATTGTCAACACTCTAGTTTACTAAAAAAAAAAGATATTTAAAATGCTATCTACCATCCTTACTGTATTGTTAAAGATATTTTAACCTAAAAAATAGAAAGGACATTATCTCATAATAAAAAACAACCCCCTTAGCTTTAAATTACCTGCACAGACCTTAGTTTTTGCAGTAGACCTTAGTAGTCTTAGACGGCACTTGATGGCCACTAGAGTTTCAATGCTACTTTTATCAGGCCGGTTATGAACACCATATTTGATTTCTTTATATGGCAAAAACTCCTGGGTTTTCTCTAAAGTCTATATTTTCCATCTTCCATAGAAACAGATGACACCAGATACATGGCTACTTAGCTAAAGAGTACATCTTTATCCTCTTTTCACAACTAGATATGATAATGTGGCTAAGTTTCAGCCGATGGGATGTAAGCTGAAGTAATGTGTTATTTCTGGGTCATCTCTATCTTAAAAGATAAGCCCTTTGCCTCGGAGTTCCTCTCTTTTCCTTTTCCATAGGTTGGAAGACTGAATGTGCCCACAACCTAACTTTGACCATGAGGATGAAGAGATCACCTCAGAGAATAGTGAAGCAATAATAAATGGAAGGAAGGTGGATCCTGGAGTGACTTTTCCTGCCAAGCTGGATTGCTCACCTTCTTGTAACATGAGAAGGATATGAACGTCCAGGTTATTTAAGCCTCTGCATGTAGATGCATACTTTTTGGTTTCATTTTTGGGACAGCTTAGTCTTTTCCCTAATAAGCAAGTGTTGCTTTCTCTTGCTTTTACCATATTTGCCTTTCAACTTTCCCTTCAGAAGTTTCCTGCTACTTCTATGTATCCTGCCCACATGGGAGATGTGAACTATCAGGTCACCAGAGAAAGACACTGACATCATATTCTCCTATTTGGTGTGGAAATCCCCCCAGTGAAGAAGGCCAGTTGCCTTCTTAGTACTCTTGTATAGCTTTTCCCGTAAGTCTCCGCCTCGTTCCCTTCGACCGACTTAGATGACAGTTAAGGGAATCATTCCCATGGTGGATTGGCTGCTCTCCCTCAGGACTCCTCACCCTGCCTCTATCATTTCCCCTTTCTGTCTTCTGAACACTGCCTCTTTTGCTTGCCAGAGAACTAGATAGTACACATTCTCTTAAATCATAGGCACTTTCAACCAATAGTTATTGAACAATTACTTCATAAGGTATAACCGAAAATGATGACATAGGGAAAGTACCTGGCTTTTCAGTCTACTTGGCAAGAAGAGATAAATAAATTGGCAATTATAAATTAAAGTGAAAAATTTTATAATTCAAATAAGTGTAGTGTGTCATGGGAACACTTGGAAGAGGCATCTAACCCAGTGTTTGTAGGAGGGAGTGTGGTCGACAGTTTAGGTATCGAAAAAGGTGAAGTTAGTGTGTACATTGGCTGGATAAAACCGTACACCTGTTGGTTAAGAATAATACATAATTTTAAAACTTCAAATAACTTCGAGTATATAAAATAAAAAGTGAAGTTCTTCCCACACACATCAATTTTAATACCCACTGTGATTTGTTAATATTTGATGCATGTTCTTCCAGATAAATAGATATGAAAATAGATACACCAATATATATCCATGTAGGGTTTTATTTTTAAAAAATCTGATCATAGTTTACATATTGTTACACAGCTGCTCATTTTCCCCACATAATCTTTTTTATCATGTGCATATATTTACCTCATTTTAAAAATAGCTGATAGACTTCCCTACTAATTAGTCACTAACTTATTTAATAACTCTCTTCTTTTTTGACATTTAGGTTGTTTTCCATTTTTTTCCCTTTAATAGTAGTGTTTCAAGGAACATTCTATCCATTGGACCCAGCGATAAATATTAAGAGGAAAAAATTACAATCTGAAGATTCTATATCTGCCCCAAATATCGTATGTATATGAGAAAAAAAAAACTTGGTTATGTAAAGTATCAGAAAGTTACCTTCTGCTTTTCTTTCCGGGGAATTTACTTGAGGAATCACTCTAGCAAAATCAAAGTAAAACTATATTTCAATGAGATCTGAAGTATATAAAAACACGAATGAGTAATCAACCCAATACAATTTAAAAGACCAGTGTAGACAATCAGAGCATGGTTCCTGAATAGAGAACTTAAATATTATAAAGAAATTGATATTTCCCAAATTAAGATTTAGGGCTTCTTTTGATTCCAAACAAACCCTAAGAGGAGCCTGTTTTTGAATCATGACAAAACTTTCTAGAAAAATAAGTAAGAATGGTTAAAGAATACTTATAAAAAAGAGGCTGGAAGTTGGCGTTTGCCTTATCATATGCTGAAGAATTATAGATTCCATCGTACTTAGCATTGTAAGTACTGAGAATAGCCAGATAAATCGGTGACTCAGAAGTGATAACCTGGAACGAGAACTTATAAAATATAGAAAGATAATAAGGTAACATATTTTAAAGAAATTACAAACTTAAGGATAAGGAATTGTTTCTTTAATAATGTGGAGAAGGAGGACATTTTGATGACTATTTTGTTAGAACTTTGCATCACAGCATACACATCAGATAAAGAGTTAAAAATTCAACCATAAAAATTTGGAGAAGGTATAAAAGAAAGATTATACCTTCCCTTCTTGAGGAAAGAATCCCTCAAGCAAAACAAAACAAAACAAAACAAAACAAAACAAAACAAAACAAAAAAAGATACAAAAAGCCATAGGAAAAAGATAATAGATTTGACCATATAAAAGTTACTGTAGTTCAAAGAAATAGAGACAAAAGGAGAAGGCAAATCACAAACCAGGAAAGATGTATGCAACACACATTACAAAAAACAGGGTTGCTATCACTTGGCAAAACTCCAATACTGGTTAAATCCAAATCTCAGCCTAGTCTGTGCCCAAACCTTCACAGATGAATGTGTCTGAATTAAAAAACAAAACTGTGCAGTGGTCTAACTCTAAGTTTACTATTAATTGCCTTCAAGTGAGCAATTAGTCCTGTTGTAAAACTGTAATACATTTCCCTAGTTCCCTCACTCTCCCACGTTCCCTGACAACTATTTCATACCCCCTTCCACACTTCAAACTTCCAGCATCTTCTCCCCATCTTTACTCTAAATGGATGATCTTGCTTATTTCACTCAGAAAGTAGTAGTATTAAGGTGGGCACGTGATGTGATGACCACTGGGATACACTACTAATGAATCATTGAACACTACATCAAAAACTAATGATGCACTATATGTTGGCTAACTGAATTTAAATAAATAGGAAGAAATAAAAAGCAAGCAAGCAAGCAAGCAAGCAACCAGAAGAGGATTTCCACATACTCACACCACCATGTCACCCCACCCACTAACATCTCCCCTCCTGTTCCAGAAGAATCTTCTATGCTCCCATCAACACTTTCACAGGGTCTCTCACTCCCACCCCACCCCCTCTCACCTACTCAAGGACAAGGATGTGTCTCCAGAAATTCCCTCTATTTACTGAACCATTCTCTTCAGCCCACAGTCATGACATTATTTTTCACATCTTAAAAAAAGTCTCTTTTGGGGGGCGCCTGGGTAGCTCAGATGGTTAAGCGTCTGCCTTCAGCTCGGGTCATGATCTCAGGGTCCTGGGATCAAGCCCCCGCATCGGACTCCCTGCTTGGCGGCGAGCCTGCTTCTCCCTCACCCTCTGCTGTTCCCCCTGCTTGTGCTCCTGCTCTCTCTGTCAAATAAATAAATAAAATCTTTAAAAAAAAAAAAGTCTCTTTTGGGACACCTGGGTGGCTCAGTTGGTTAAGAGTCTGCCTTCGGCTCAGGTCATGATCCCAGGGTCCTGGGATCCAGTCCCAGAATGGGCTCCCTGCTCAGCGGGAAGCCTGCTTCTCCCTCTGCCTGCCAATCCCCCTGCTTGTGCTCTCTCTCTCTGTCAAATAAATAAACAAAATCTTAAAAAAAACACTCTTTTGTCCCACTTTCCTCTTAAGTTGTCGCCCCTTTGCTCTGCTCTGTTCTGCAGCGATCCCCCTCGAAGGAGTTGTGTATACTTGTTTTACCATTTCCAATTCCTCGACTTGCATTGTCTCTTGACTCAATCCATTCAGGCTTTCACCCCCACCAACTCCAGTCAAAGTCAGCCATGACTTTCATTTTTGCTAAACCTAATGATCAACCCTGGGTTTTATCTTGCCTGATCTATCAGCAGCATTTGACACAACAATCACCCCTTCTTTCCAGAAACATTCAGTTCAGCTGGCATCCAGGACACCAGTCTCCTTCCTGTGTTCTTCCTGCCTCACAGCTTTTCATGTCTAACATGGCCCTCCTGATCTTCCCACAGTCCCCCAGCTGTTCCACTTGGGAGTCTTCACCATTTCAGTGAATGATAAACCTTCTTTCCAGTTGCTCAGACCAAAAATCTAGTAGTCATATTTGATTCATCTCATTTTCCCAAACTCTGCTTATAACCAGACAGTAAACCTGTTGGCTCTCTCTTCAAAATGGATGTAGATATTTATCACATCTTACCAATGTCACTGCTCCCCCTCTTGTGCAAGCCACAATGTATCTCAAGTGGATTAATAAAATAATCTTTTCACTGTTTTTCCTGCTTCCACCCTTGCTCCTTTTGTTCTTCACCCCACAGTCAGAGTGATCCTTTTAAGTCTGATTAGCTAGTTGGGGCTTTGCTCAAAACGTTCCAACTGAGTCCTGTATCAGAGTCAAACTCGGTGTCCTCCTGTCCATCCTCACCCTTTACACCTTGTCCTTGCTCACTCTGCTTCAGTCACAGCAGCCGGCTTACTGTGCCTGGAAAAAGGCAGGCAGCCTGAGCCTTTCCAATAGCTCCCTCCTCTCTTTTTTATCTTTATTCAAATATCACTTTTCCTGCCCACTCTCTGTAGTCATTCCTGTTATATCCCTACCCCATCCCTTGCTTCATTTTTCAACATACTATTCATCACCCTCTAATATACTATGTAATTTTATGTATTTTGTCTATTGTTTCTGTCTACTCCCATTAGGATGCAAGCTCCATGAAGTTAGGGACTTTTGTTTGTATTATTATTATTTTTTTACTGATGCAGTCTCAGTGCTGGCACATTGTAGTTGTTCAATAAAGATTTGTTGATGGGGCGCCTGGGTGGCTCAGTTGGTTAAGCGACTGCCTTCAGCTCAGGTCATGATCCTGGAGTCCCGGGATCGAGTCCCGCATCGGGCTCCCTGCTCAGCAGGGAGTCTGCTTCTCCCTCTGATCTTCTTCCCTCTTGTGCTTTCTATCTCTCATTCTCTCTCTCTCTCAAATAAATAAATAAAATCTTTAAAAAAAAAAAAAGATTTGTTGAATAAACTAATAAGCTATGTTTAATGAACATACAAAGAGCAAGAGGGAGTGTAAGTCTCTCAAAATTCCTGAAATGTCAATTGACAATACCTGTCAGAGTTCTTAACTATACATTCAGTAATTTCACTTCTAGAAGCCTGTCTCAGTACAGGATTTCCCAAGCTAGAGTAAGGGAAATACTGTTCCAGAATAGGTATGCGGAAAATAAAGAAAATGCTCTGGAAAAAAAAAAAAGTGTCTTCTAACCTGTTGTGGCTCTGATTTGGTGGTACACTGAGGGGTTTTAGCATATACTGATGGCTGAGTTCCACCTTTAGAGATTCTGATTTCATTGTTTTGACTGTTGTCCCTTTTGTCATGATATTAGCAGCCTGTAATGATTATTATTGAGAGCCTTAATTCATTAGGGGGTGTAGTGGTGCTCTTGTTCACATTTCTGGGCGTATATGTATATACACACACATACAAAGAAGGGGTTAGAGTCCATTATCTGTAAACATTCTTCCAACTGGGACACTACATGTTCACATGGAAAATGCTCTTACTGAGGGGTTTGTATGGAAGCAGTGACTGTTTCTTCCAGGCGATTTATTGGTATATGTATGTGCTTGCATGTGTGTGAAAGGAGAGAAAGCGTGTAAGCTGTACAGTGCTATAAAATAAGAAAAGATATTTATTTTTACTATCGAGAAGCCAAGAGAATAAGTAAAACTTCCATAAAGAGTCACCAAGCCCTCCACTGCGACACCAGTCGGGCGTGACATTAGTGGAACCTGTTACATGCTTCTTGTCGGGCCAACTAGAGCACATTAAGGAACAGGATTTTGAAAGCAGGAGAATTGGTTTTTATTTATTTATTTATTTATTTTTAAAAGATTTTATTTATTTATTTGATAGAGGGAGACACAGCGAGAGAGGGAACACTAGCAGAAGGGGTGGGAGAGGGAGAAGCAGGCTTCCCGCTGAGTGGGGAGCCCGATATGGGACTCGATCCCAGGACACTGGGACCATGACCTGAGCCGAAGGCAGACGCTTAACGACTGAGACACCCAGGCGCCCGAGAATTGGTTTTTGAAATTATCACTGATTTATTTATTTTTACATATGGTCTTAGCCTACTTGGGCTGTTTTAACAGAATACCATTGATTGGGTGGCTTATCAACAACAGAAATTTATTTCTCATTTCTTTGGAGACTGGGAAGTCCAAGGTCAAGGCACTGGCAGATTCGGTGTCTGATGAGGGCCTGCTTCCTGGTTCACTGATGTCTGTCTTCTTTGTGTCCTCTAATGGCAGAAGGGGTGAGGGAGCTCCTGGGGTCTCTTTCCTAAGGGCACCAATCCCATGCAAGAGGGCTCCACCTTCTTATCTAATCACTTTTCAAAGGCCCTATCTCCAAATTCCACTTTACATTGGGGATTAGATTACAACACAGGAATTTGGGGTGGCACATGAACACTCCCTCTATAGCAACATAGGACAATGAGAAACATCAGCAAACAGAGCAAGTAACTCTTTTTCATCATCTAGACACACAGTATGGAAAGGACTTCTGACCCTATAGAACTTGGGTCAGCTCTCTGGACGTGTGATTTATAGCCTTCTCTACAATATCTCTTTAAGTATGATGATTATGATACATACTCCAATGAGATAAATCTGCCAATAAAGAGATAATTTTGTTTTATTCATTCTGAGTTAGTTCAGTTGCCACTAATATTTTGTTTTCTCAGCTGAATAAACAATAAATTCAGGCAGCTAGTTAGATGTATGGTGCACTTGAAAGAAAGTTTTTAGAACACAGAAACCAAAGTTCTTCACACTATCATTAAAAAGATAATGTAGCTGAGCTGAATTAACCTACTTAGGGATGCATTTCTTCCCAAGAGAAACTACAAAGTTATTCCTCACCAGCGGACTTCACTGCCCCCACCACAATTAGACATTAGGGATTAAATAACCTGGTGTTGCACTTATCACTGTGAACTACAAAGCTGTCAAAAAAATCCAATTACCCACTAGGATAACCAAAGTGCACTTGTAAGTGCAAATAGCCTGTTTTATAGAAAAAGTTATTTCATGTTAACACTTGGTTTTAAATCCCAGCTCTGTAACTTACCATAAAATGAGAAAATTCACTTCCAAAATATTAATTATTCAATAATATATTAATAAGTATCAGGTGCTTATAAGTATAAAATGCCTGGCACATAGCAAAGGCTCAGTGTGTATTAGCATTTATCATTATAGGGATGATTTGTGTGGCTATGTTGCAAATATTGCTAAACATTACCTATGAGTCTTTTGGTTAAATCTTTTTAAGAAGATTAAGAAAAGGCCATTTCTTTTTGACCTAGCCAATTATGTTACAAAGTAGATTCCCTCTGTAATGTGAGAACACTGTAGTTCTTGTTAATTTTTTATTATTAATTTCACCACACAAGATGTTTAGTTTCAAAAAGAACTTGGTCAGCTATTTAACTGATGTTGTAATAGTTTTGAATAGATGGATAGTGCCACAAAAGTGAAAATGATTTTTGTGATCCCAGAAACCAGAACGTGGCAGTGAGCATGGGTTGTGGATGGTGGCAAAATTTACGGGAAAACCTTTATCAGTGAGGACGCAGATAACCAGACCCTTATGTCTAGGATTCTAATGGATACTCTTCTTAGTGTACTGGATCTCGCTAAACTTTTTTTTTTCACACAGGATAGTGATGTTGAGGTTCTGTCCATAATCCTCTCATTACCTCATAGGTTTATGTTTGGTCTCTGAAAATGAGGAAGGCTTGAAGAACAACAGTCTTAGAAGGAAGAAGACCATGAAGTAATCTTGTGAATGTAGTAAAGAATCAGCAGTATAATCATTATGACCTAACTGGCTGGGCCTAGTGAGCAGGGATCTCTTTGTTTATTTTGCTGAATTGTATATTAGGAATGATTGAGGGGCAACAGTTGCTTTTCTAGACATCTCCTTTCTCTTTTTATTGACCACCACCCTTGAGGAGTGATTGGGGTTAGTTGAAACCAACTGGTCTGGATTGAAGAGTTCCTGCACTGTCCACACCATTTTGTTTTTCAAGGTTGTCTTTAGTTTTGGTGAGTGAGAAAGCACTTGGTTGCCATTTCCTTTCTGAGAACAGCTGACTTAGTAGGGGAGGAAGTAGATGTTTGCCTGAGTTCTCTCCTATGGGGTTAGGGCAGGGCTGGGCTGCTGAGCATCAGCTTCTGCTTTTGTGGGGCTTGGTTTCCTGGTTCCTCTTTATAAATGTCAGTAAAATAAGTCTGAGCAGCCCTCTCTAATCTCCTTTCTGGGAACAAATGATTGACAGTGCAAAGAGTGGCCAACCTGCTTTGTGTCCAAACTCTTGGCCACAATTGTGCTCAACATTCTTAATTGGTCTCCTATCTTTGCTAATCTTTTTACGATCTCGTCAAATCTTTAAATAATAAAAAAAAAGGTCTGATTTAAATATTTCTTTTGTGAGGGATGCCTGGGTGGCTCAGTTGGTTAAATATTGCTTCTGTGAGAATGTTTTTGCCCGTGTTGAAGAATATAGCTTTGAGGAAAATCTAAACGAAGCAACAAGTGCTGCTAGATAAACTTGGTAGAATCAGAGCTTCTGATCTTAAGTGGGAGTCTTTGGGAGCCCTGAGGTTGGATGTGGTTCTGCCATTAACTGACACGCTTCATCATTTGTTTTATTTGATGTTGAAATCATATTTATAATATTATTTTACACTACTTCCCAGCATTACATCAGTGTTTTTGGCTCTCTGGGCCTTATTTGTCCATGAATTGGAAGCTTCTGCTTCCTTAAGAATGTCTTGTCTCTCCTGCTAATGTGGTTATCTCTGAAACTCTTCTCAGGCTGTATTATATCTATGCCACTTCTTTGCAGATGTTTGGGAAGTGGTGGTTGATCTAAAAATACTGTTAGGAATCAAGAAAAAATTAAGGCTTCTGCCATGCAAATTCTCTGACTCTTCTCAACATTTCTGTTACCATCACAAAGTTAATTGGATGATTCTTTAAAGCCCTACAGATATATTTTACTACTAAAACGTTTAATTCTACCACTGCAATTTAAGTCTAAAAAAATTACCTTTAAGCTGGAGGGCTCTGGGTGGGGGCGGGGTGGTTGTCAAGATTGCCTAGATTCAAAACCGAGTTTAGCCATTCTCTAGCAATGTGGTCTCTGGTGAGTTTCATCATCTGTGAAATGGGGATAAAAATTAGCAGTCACCACACAGGATTGTTGAAAGGATTAAGTAATCACAGTTTAAGCTATTATTGTTTTTCTCTTCCTTAATAATAAAAAATAGGGGCAATATGTATTATTTCCTAGGCACTAGTCAGACAATTATCTCTGATCCTATGTAATTCTCTGAGGCGGGCATCCTTTTATTTTCCAGATTATTAAATTATGACTACAAAGCTTAAGTATCCTAAAGGTCACACCGTAAGGTGTCCGAGCCCAGGTTTGTTTCTAGAGGACACGCCCCTTTTCACTACATGAGGTAGAGATAAAGAAAACTTTTTCTTTTTTTTTTTTTTTTTTGGAAAAGTCAAAACTATGGAGACAGTAAAAAGATCAGTGGTTGCCAGGGATTAGGACAGAGGGAAGGATGCATAGGTGGCACACAGATTTTTAGGGCAGTGAAACTACTCTGTATGACACTATAATGGTAGATACAAGTCATCAGACATTTGTCCAAACCCATAAAACATACACCACCAAGAGTGGGCCCTAAGGTAAACTATAAACTGTGTGCCATAATGATGTGTTAACGTAGGTTCATCAGCTGTAACAAATGTACCACTCTGGCGGGGGGGGAATACTGATAATGGGAGAGGCTAGGAATGTGTGGGAGTGGGGATATACGGTAAATCTCTGTACTCTTCTTTAGGTTTTGCTATGAATCCAAAACTGCTCTAAAAACTTGCCCATTAAAAAAAAGGATAGAGAAAATTGGGAAAGGGATATAATGTGAGAAGGAAAGGGTAAGGAAAAATAAATTTGTAAAGGAATTTAACTACTATCTACCCGCCTAGTATTAGAGTGAAAAGTCCAAGAGCCGGTCAGATGATTTGTGCTGAAGTCCTGCTTGCTCACAAGTTCCTGGTTGACCTTCAGCAAACTACCCCACCCTTCCGGACCTCAATTTAAATATGCTTAAAAAGAAGTGGTTAAGTTGATTTACAGTTCCCTTCTTGGGCTAAAATTCCAGCTTTAGGAATGAGGACCCATCCCCGACTGTTTTTTTTTCCTTCCATCCCCACCAGCCACCCTGGCCTAAACCTGTATTCAACGGCACGCTTTTTTTTAACGTACCCATTGGGTCCTAAACACAGCCACTGTTCCTTATAACCGCGGGGACAAAGGGATTAAAGGGCTCGGGTGGAGGGCTGAACTCTGAGCGAGAAAAGAGCAAGAACAACCTAATGCAGCACAGCGAGAACTAGAAGCCGGCAAAAGGAAAATTACAGGGCAAAGGGGACGCGGCGCAGCGACGGCGGAAGCGGGGGACGGGCAGGGCGGGGCCGAGAGCCCATTGGAAGGCTGAGGGGGCGGGGCTCGAGCTGACAGCCGGCGAGGAGCGAGGGAGGCTGCGCGGGCGACGCCGGCCGGTTCCGGACCCCTCGCTTCCCTTCCTACAACCCCGGCTAGCCCGGCGACGGGCGTGCCGACGCCACCTGACGTCATAAGGGGAGGGGCGGCCGGGGTTGGGGGGTCTAGCCGGCGCGCGGGCGCGTTCAGCAGTCGCTGTTTGGGACGCAGAGTGTGTGGTTGCTAGGTCTCCGCACCGGGTTCGCTGTCACAGTCTGTCCCTTCCCGAAGGCTGGGACAGACTGGGCGCGCGCCCGCGTGTGTCTGTGTGTGTGTGTGTGTATGTGTGTGTGTGTGTGGTGAGTGTGAGGGGGACTCAGGGCAGAGACGTCCCCTCGCTGCTTTTTTTCCCCGCCTTTTATCCAAAAGAGGGGGGCAGTTCAGTTCGCACGCTTGCCTTACTGTCGCCCCGTTGGGAGCGGGGTTTGTGTGCGGACTGGTTCGTCTTTTTTTCCTTTTAAACTTGTGAGCTTTTTTTCCCCCTTCTTTTTTTGGACTCAGTGCCGTCTGGGCTGGTTTCCTTGATCCCTGACTAACCGCTTTCTGCCCGTTCTCTTCGCCACCCCCGCCCAGAGTCTCCCCTGCGCCCTCGCCCTTGCCCGGGAGGGTGGGAGCCTTTGTCCCACTCCCTGCCCACCCGCGTCTTCGCATCCGTAGCCGCACCTGCCTCAATATGAATGGGGTCAACGACCCACCTCTTTTTATAAAAGATATTAAGCCCGGACTGAAAAACTTAAATGTCGTCTTTATTGTCCTGGAGATAGGTAAGTGGGGTCTGCAGCCCACCCCTCTGCCCCCTTGCGTTCTGGGGCAGGAGGGAAGGGCGCCGCCGCTGCAAGCCTGGGGCTCCCCTCCTCCTCCTCTTCGTTTCCCCCTCCCCTCCCCCCCCTTCCACGTGGCCCCGGTGGCCCCCTCCGGGGCTCGGATACAACCTGCGGCGAAAACCCGGGGCTCGACTTCTTTCCACCTTTCCACTGCGTTATGATCCCGGAGGAGGAGTTAGAGCCTTTCTGGAAGTCCTCATTAATACACCTCTTCCCCCACCCCTTGTGATTTTTAAATCTTTACAGGACGCGTGACCAAAACCAAAGACGGCCATGAAGTGAGATCATGCAAAGTAGCAGATAAAACGGGCAGCATCACTATTTCCGTGTGGGATGAAATCGGAGGTCTTATACAGCCAGGGGATATTATTCGGTTGACCAGAGGGTAGGTGTGCACCAAAGGGGGAGGAGGGAGAAGGCTTCCTAAGTAACAGACTGCAGAATCATTGGCTGGGGAATCTTGGCAAGTTCTGGAGTTCCGTATCTTTTTCTGTGGGCCTCCAGGGAGTTTTGAGCCCCTTGGGTGTTAATTTTGGACAGTCGACAGCTTTGGGATATAACACCCTTGCCAGAAAAAGCGGTCAGTTTCACCGGGGAATCTAACCCACTCCCCCTCAGTTTACAGGTTAGGTAGATGGTACTGTTTTGGGATTACTGAGTGTTTTTTGTAGATTGATAAAATTAGCATAGTCCATACTATTTATTTTTTTCATAAATTATTTAATACAGTTGTCAGTTCTTTTCCAACCTTTCCCCCTTTTCAAATCCTGCCAGTATTTTATTTAGACAGGACATAAGACTGTAGTTGGACAATTTAGCAGTTTTTGTGGTATGTCAAATTTGTACTTGAATGTGAAAGTTAAGGGAAGTTTAGAATATCTGGAAGGCACATTCTGGAAAATAATTTCCTGGGCCTACTGCTATAAGGTCAGTGTAGTACAAAAACCAGAATGATATGCAGAAAATATTTGGCAGGAAGATGTCTAAGATACCTCCCATCCAAAAGAGTCAGTTGGCAGATTGGCTTTTAGAAATAATTTAGCACAACCTTTTTTTTTGGTTGGTAATTCAGCTGCCTTTAAAATTTTACCACATGTTTAAATTAGGAAGCTAAAAGGCCAGAAAAGGGTCCTGAGATGGATTTTGGAAGTTCTGTGGTCAATAGAATTGTAATAATTTATTGGTCACAACTATAGGAAAAGTGGGTGGGTATTGATGTTGGCATAGTAAATAGAATCTCAGAGAAGTATTGGATTACCCTGAATGGAGGAGGTTAGTTAGAGCCCTTTGATAATACCTTCCAGGCCTTACAACATCTTCAGGAAGTGAGGCAGAGAGTATCATCAAAGAAGGAAGTGAGAGTCAGAACATAGACATTTTATTCTCATGCAGTGACTCATTATGACACTAATTGTGTCTTTCAAACTTCCGTATCTGTAGCTTACACCAAAGAAAATTCCTGCCTATGAGGGTGTGGCGAGGATTAGCATAATTAAAATTTTTTTGGCTGCCAAAGTATTTCTCATCCAGTGATTAAAAGTATTTTATACAGTGTAAACAGCAGCTCATTTCAAATATTTCATATTTTGTAGTCAATGGAAAATATATAGGTATGTCCATCAAAAAATTTGTGGAAAAACTAAAATCAAGATCCATGTAGGATTTATAGAATTTCAAGGAATATAATTTAAAGGAAAATTCAAAACTAAAGAAACTCCACCATTTTGTAACCTCAGTCTGACCTTGAGGTTTTTATACTTCTGTAACTTCCTCTTCTGTAAAATGGGAATAATTATACCTTACTTACTAAAATAACATATCTAGCGGAGTCTGGCCTATTGTAAGGCCCTTCAGTTCTGGTTGTATCTAAGAAAAGTAGTTTTTGAAGAAAGGTGTACATCTAAATAATGGTAATTTGAATATTGATATGTTTATCAGAAAACCCTGCTATTGATCTCATTCCTGAAACAAGTACAGGTTAAATGTTTGCGTGTTGTAACTTCAAATTTTTTCTCAACATGCATTAACTTTTACGTTACTAAGGTGAAATAGTGTACCATTTTTCTTCTGCTTAGCGTATAGCGTAAGAGTGCTGGAGTCTTTAATGAATTACCCTTACTAATGAGGACTGTATAATGTGGAACTAACTAGTATTTATTAACCTATGTTAAAAAATGAGCTATAACTGTACTTAGTTAACAATATTTAGTTATGATTTATCATTTAAAAAGTATTTTATTTATTTATTAGAGAGACAGAACGGGAACACAAGCAGGAGGAGAGGGAGAAGCAGGCTTCCCGCGGAGCAGGGAGCCCGACGCGGGGCTTGATCCCAGGATTCCGGGATCATGACCCGAGCTGAAGGCAGACGCTCAACGACTGAGCCACCCAGGCCCCCCTCATTTTTTTTTTTTTTAAGGTTTTCTTTATTTGTCAGAGCTCACAAGCAGGGACCGTGGCTGGTAGAGGGAGAAGCAGGCTCCCCACTGAGGAAGGAGCCCAATGGGGGACTCGGGACTCGATCCCAGAACCCTGGGATCATGACCTGAGCTGAAGGCAGATGCTTAACCGACTAAGCCACCCAGGCGTCCCTGTAATTTATCATTCTAAGTCTAAAGTTACCATAGTAGTTGTATAGAGAACCACTGAAAACCAAACCTTGGACTGATTTTACAATGTTTAATTTACATTTTTATTAGATTTTTGTGTAGGAATATTTAATGATGCTGTCTACATTGAGATGGTCAGAGTAAATAATCTGTTCAGCCAAGTTGATGCTAAAAATTGCAGGTTTGGAAAGGCAGATAAGTGAGATTTGTGATTGTTTTTTTAGGCCCTTGATTAAATTTTACCAAATTTTCAGTAGCTTGTGAATCCTATGTGTTTTATGAAGGCAAAGGGAAAACTTATATTGATAATCTGAGTAGACCAAGTAAATGAGTATAAAAGTAAACACTTGGTGTTGATTTTATATATTCTGTGATTGAAAAATAATTTCTGCCTGAATTTCTTCAATTGAAAGTTCTTTTGTTAATTGACTAAAGATGATTTTTGGAGTATAACAGTGCTTGTTTTGCAAAAAGACTTTCTATTTTCTAGGGTTATTTATAGTTTAGATAATCATGTCAAAATTTGGCAGTAGAGTTTTCTTTGTACTGTTCCTTTGTAAGTAACAAGTGACTCAAAATTAGATTAATTGTATTTGATTTACTACTGTATTCACAGAGTTTGATCTCCATCTATATCCCAATACAAAAAGCACAGTGTAAAGTTTTACTTAAGTAGGAAATACATGTATTTCTACAGAATGGATGTTTTTCTTTCTAGGTACGCATCCATGTGGAAAGGGTGTTTGACACTGTATACTGGAAGGGGTGGAGAACTTCAAAAAATTGGGGAGTAAGTATTAAAGTGCATTTCCTATAATTGAATAAATTACATGTAATATCTACAGAATAACTGGTATGTATAAACTATAAACTTCTTGGCATTTCTGGACTGGTAAACTGAATGCCTTCAACAGCTTCACTGTAAAAACAACTTTACACGTATGTACCAGTTTAACAGCCATCTGTACTGATTCCTCTGGTTGAGAATGTCAGTTTTCCCTGGTGAAGAGCATGAAGTTGCACTTGAGATGAGCCCCAGTGGGGCCATTTCTGTAGGCTTTGGGAACGTGCGTCTTTCAGGTGTCACAGTGCCATTTTAAATAGGTTCTGTCTTCTAGTGAATTGCCAGAGAAGCTAGGTAAGAAGCCAGGTTTCAGGCCAACAGTTTAAATTTTCTTTTTTTGTTGATGGGTGAATATGTACTCATGGTAAAAGGACTTGCAGCAATGACCATTGAAGTCCTGTATTTATCCACAGTCTAGGTGCCGTAGAGGCAGCCACAATGCGAGCTTCCATACACTACTACCCTGGTAATCTCCACCCTGACTTGGAGGAACCATCCTCTCTAGGGGTGTAAAGGTAATTCAGCCTCCATAGTAGCCTGGACATTTGGGATATCTTCACAAAGTATTGTGTTGGCAATGAGCCAAATCATTAGTCCATTCTGTTTGGTTAATGTTTAGACATCTACTTAATGCCCATCAAATTGGAGGATATTTGAAGAGAGAGAAGCCACACATGGCACCACAAAAAAAAAAGGGGGGGGAATGTTCTTCTACACCTCAGGGATAAAATTCTTTTTTGGAAAAGATAATCTTGCTAGCTTTTAAAGATCAGAAACTGGTAACATTTTGCTTTTGCTAGGAAGAAAATTATTTACTTATGTTTGTTTTTAGAGTAGTAGTAGAGCAACATGTTACGAAAGCTCTTAGCGTCAATATCATCAAACGATTAAGGATTTTTTTCCTGACCTGCATGTATATAGAAAAAGAGGTCAGTTATGTGAAGAACCACTGGAGGTCACTCAATTCGTAGTGACTTGGCTTTGTCAGGGTCAGTCTAAGATACACAAAAACTGATTTTAATTTATTTATGGGGTGAGGAGCTAAGTAAATGCTTATGTGTATGTAATATTAATATATGCCATAGTCAACTTACAAGAAGCATTGGGATAAACTGTTGTCTTAACAGCAACATGTCTTTATACATACCTGCAAAATCCACTCTTAACCTTGAATGATTATCTTTGCAGATTCACAGTGATTGGTCAAAAGGGCCTGGATGGGAGTGTGTGAATGGATCAGTGCAAATCCATCACCACTGCTGGAAAAACCACTCTGGAACCCTAAGCATGGTCCAGTGGCATCAGCCTATTGGAAAAACAGCACAGAGATGTGTTTCTGTGTCCTTGATCTTTGACATGATTTGTTTTTGCGATACAGAAGAACTAAAATAAAAAATAGAATGTTTTATACATTGTAGGCTGTTGAATATCTTAGAGTTCTTTGTTTTTATGGAACATAGCATTTAGGAAGTTTTTGTTGTATAAATAGCATCTTGCTTTTTAGTTAATTCATTTGACACCTAAATTCTTCATTCCTATAAGTTACGCATGTTATATAAAAAAAGGCTGATTATTTTAGGAGTCATTTAACTTGTGCTTTATTTTCTTTCAGATTTTGTATGGTTTATTCAGAAGTGCCAAATTTCAGTGAACCCAACCCAGATTATCGAGGACAACAGAGCAGAGGGGTAATTAATCCAAATGTATAGTCTTTTTTATGATTAGGCTAATTTTGAGTAGGCACTATAATTCTTTGGCTAGGTATCCAACCCTGTCATACCCGGAGGATCATGAGGACAGTTTTAAAAAGAATATAAAGTCATTTACATCCTGTGTATTTTGTGAGTCTATTATATATCTTTAGTGTTATATATTAAATATATGTGCCATTGAGCACTTTGAGGAGTAGGGGTAATAATCAGGAAAACACAGTAAGATATAACAGAAGCTATGAAAGGTTTGGGAAACATTCCTGAATAGTAACATTGAATGGACTTGGATAAATCTTTTAAAAATTTGTTAAAAAAAACAAAGAATGGATATAACATGTTATAATAATGTTTTTTTTTTAATCTTCAATTGGTTAAATTAAAAACATATTTTTTAGGCACACAATGAACAGAAGAATAATTCCATGAATAATAATATGGGTACAGGTACATTTGGACCAGTGGGTAAGATTTTTTTTTTTTTTTTGCATATTTCCGATCAGGTGTTAAGAATTAAGTGAATATATCTTACAAAAGATTTAGAAGAAAACTATCTTTAGGCATACATTAGCACTAAAAGGGAGCTATTATTAGTAAACAGGGAATTCCCAAATAACTGATTTTCTAAATAGCAGATACTCCCTTAAGCTAACTTATTGATCACATTCTTCTCATTTTTATACACATGTATTTATCTGTTTAATTTAAATTCCAGTGTAGTTAACATAGTGTTTTATTAGTGTCACATATACAGTATAGTTCCATGTATTAGTCCATGCTCACCAAGATAAGTGTACTCTTAATCTCCATCACCCATTTCACCCATTCCCCCATTCCCCCACCCACCTCCCGGAGCACATTCTATATTTAAACAGTGGCTGATAATAAATCTGTTTTAGTGATGTGGAGTAGGTTTTCCATTGATTTTTTTTTTTTAACAAAATTTCTGTCATCTAGTGATTATTTATAACAATGCAGAATTACTGGTTATTTTGGCACACCAAAAAAGCCTTTTATCTTTAGACTAATAGCTCACCTTAAATTTTCACATGCTGATAGCTGCCTCTTTAAAAGATTGGCCTTTACCCTTCAAATACTCTCAAATGTCATGTTAATGGTTCTATCAGCTGAGTCTTTTGAAGTTTTTATTCTTAAATAATGGAGGAAAAGCTTTGAGATTGGAGTTTAGTAGGGTGGCTGAAGTTTTATTTGACCTGGTGGCTGCATGTTTTGGCACAGCTGGTGATGATCACATTATGGGAAACTGCTGTCTTTTCCTTTGAAAAATTAGAATTACATTGTCCATTTTGAATTATTAACCATATTTGAACCTAATGCCAGTGTTCATACACGATTTTACCGTTTCTTTTTTTCTTTCTCCCTTACAATGTAGGCAATGCATTATCTATGTTTTTCTTTACTAATTTCTCATTCTGTTGCCCAAACTGTTCTATATCTCCTTCCATATTAATACAGCATCAAGTTAATATATTTACAGTAATCATAACATTTGGAAAAACGCAGAACCCTCATTGAGTTTTTTCCAGTAGTTTAAAAATAAAGGCATTTGTTTTCTCTAATACTACTTTTAAGCATGTGTTAGAACTCCAAATAGGTGTATTCCTACAGATCAGTGTCTGAAAATGGTGATGAATTTTTATATTCTTTTTTAGGAAACGGGGTTCAAACTGGCCCAGAATCAAGGGGATGCCAGTTTTCGTATGCTGGTAGAAGCAATGGCCGGGGACCTACAAATCCACAGCTACAAGGAACAGCTAATAATCAAACAGTCATGACCACAATAAGTAATGGCAGGGACCCTCGGAGAGCCTTTAAAAGATGACCTATGCCAAATACTCACATGTAGTTCTTAAACTACGTGCCCTACTTGAACACTTACTGCACTTTTATTTATCATTAACTGTGAAAACTATGTCCTTTATCGGTTTCCTTTTTATGATTTGGGTTTGTTAACAAGAGTGGTTTGTTTTTATAGCAAAACTGTTAAGCTGCTCAAGTCTCCTGTTGAAGAATTTGAAGAATGGGAACACTCTGAAAAGTAGGGGCATTTATTTTTAGAGCAAAAAATTCTACAGTTATCCTCTAAAATACATGCACCCATTTCATGGGTGAGTTACTTAAGACATCAGCATTATAGCCTCTATGAGTCTATCTTCCGTATACATTTTGTAATATTTAAAATAAGGCTTAGTGGGAGATGTTCTTTTGTCTTAAATTCAGGTATTGCCAACTAAAGCAATAGCCACCAAAAAACCCCCACAAAAACTCAGTCAATGATTACAGCAGGTTTTGAGTGTTTGTGACTCCAGGAATGATTGACTTCTTCATTGAGTGACTGCCATTAAGATTTTCCAAGGACTGAATCATTCTAAACTCTTGTTTTATTACCAAAAGAGCATATTCTTTATTAGAATTACGGAATAGAATGGGAACTGTATTATAACAAGTAATTTTTATAAGAAAGCTGCATTTATTTTAGGGTAGTCCTATTAATATTTGTTGTCAACTTTGTGCATTTACACTGAAGGGAAATTTAAAACTGAGACCTTGAATATTTATTTTTTGAAACTACCATGTCAAATATTAAAGTATAATTTGAGGGAGTTAAAAAGTCATAATAAACATTGATCTAATTATTTAAAAAAATTGTGGTACATAAAGATGAAGGCAATTCAAATTGAATTCATGTAGAAATATGCAGTCTTAAGTTAGAGTGTCCTAGGTACTTGTAGAAACTCATCCTGGAGTGAAAATCCTAGGTACTTAGCTTATTTGAAGAGTGTGTATATGTGAGTATTGTCAGAGTTTCTGAACACAATTCACAAAGCCTTATCAGCAGAAGTTAAATGGCTCTCTCTAAGAAGTGAATACAGCTTTATTCAGAAATGTAAAGGTAGAATTTATTTGTGTTATAAATGGTCCCCAGTTCCACTTTTTACTATAGAGTGGATAACTGGTAAATTTTTCCTTTGTTAGAATTCAGTTCTTCAATATTATCTCAAATAAAACTTGCATTAATATTAACGGACCTCCCTTATTTTTGCTCTTTCAATGCTTTACAGTGGAGAGCCAGTAAATTTTACTGTAGTTGTAATGATTACTTCAACCCGGCGACTGCTTAGCTCTATATTTGTCGCTTCTTGTCCCTACCTTAAATCACAAAATAATTTAAGTAGACTCTGTTTTCTAAAAACTCCAAAGCCTTTGAATACGAAGGTTGGTGCCAGAATATTCATTTGCTTCAATTCAGTGTATCTAACAAATTTCCGTGATACACTGTATATTAGACATAGTAGAGAGTTAAGGGGTAGGTGATGAGTAATCTCAAGGAGCTTATTCATGGTTCATAGTACTTTGGTAACTGGGGTTTATATATTCTAGAAAGACGTTTCTCTTTTATTCTTAACTCATGATTATAGTGGATTAGGCTTTGTGACTAGTATTTTTTTAAGATACAAAATTACAGATGTTTGGAGTAAAAAAAATTACTAAAAATTAGCATATAAATTTTTATTTAAATCTAAGTAGAGGTAGGAGCAATAATACTGTTATTTGTGGGAGAATATGGTGTTAAAGATGATTTTAAAAGAAAGAATTTTGGAGTTTCAGAAAAGTAAACTATCAGGTAGGGATAGCTGAGCTTCCAGTCCTGACCCATTATCTCCTCACCTGTGATGTTGGATAAATTATTACGCATAAAACCTCTATAAGCCTTAAGTTCCACAACTATAAAAACAAGTAAGTAATATCCCTTTAGAGAATTACTGAAGATTTTCCATGTAAGTGATTAGGATGATTTCTGGCACATAATAGGCAGTCAAATGTTTGTCGTCTAATCATACCTCAAGAATAGAAAAAAATGCAGCGTTAGGTGTGGAAATACTGTTACCCTTTAACATATTGAGATTAAATAGAGAACGATCTAAGCTATTACTTTTGTAATTGACATTTGCCTCAATAATTTAATCTTGTTGTTCTGTGTTATCATTTATTAACAAATCTCTTTTTTCTTAAGGGAAGCCTCCAAAACCAAAGCAAAGTGAATTACAGTTCATAATGAATATTTGCCCTACCAGTCTGCTTGGACAGTACTCATCAAGAAGAGGAAGAAAGTTTTCTACCTTCCTCTTTCCTGGTGCTTTCACCTGTGAATTTTTAAATGTCTAAACACCTACCAAAAACAAAAACCATTTAGTATAGAAATACATGCCTACTAGAATTGGGTCCCATTTCATTTCTCCAAAACAGTTCTGAAGTGGTTTGAAGTCTCATCAGCCAGATTTTTGGGTAGTGGCTACAAGACAGAGATGGGAAGATGAACCTCATAAGGCCAGAGGATGATGTGTAATAGTGAAGGGTTGCACTGTGCTTTCCCAAAGGCACTTATACAGGTTTTCCTATATATACCACCTCTTTTTTGCTTTGTTCCTGTATTTTTTTTTTTTTTTTAGTAATCTGCTTTAACTTTGAGGACAGTTTAACTTGATGCCCTGAATATTTGTAGTACTGAATCCTTGTCACTTGTATTTTTATTATTTAACATTTTAAAAGAATGTTTCATTTGCTGGGTTGAGTAATAATGCCAAAGGGATGATGCTGAGAACAAATAGATGTGAGGTTAGTAAAAAAAAAAAAAAAAAAAACGTAATTATGAGAACGTGTAAAGGAGGAAGCTGGTTACCTGGCCCTACAAAGTGTTCTCAGAGGTCCACACTGGCTGTGTTCTACATCAGTCCGAAGACACAATGGCAATTTTAAGTTTACATAGATCTGGCATTCCAGTTACTGAAATGACTTCCCTTTTCTGTTATGAAAGTAATTACTGTTTGCTCCAAGCAACTTTAGGCTCCCGTGACTCTTAAGATCCTTTTCTTTCATGTATTTGGAAAGGTTCTCCAGACAACAAACCTTGGAAACCATGGGAAAGCAGTATCAACATGGAGTGCTTCCCCAGCGTCAGTCTGTTTTGCCTCTGGGCTGCTTCTGGGGATTACTTGGCCTATGATGGCTTTTATAAAAATCTGTTTTGCCTTTTCTTTGTTTAATTTCCCATCTGATGAGAGTTTTCACATTTCTGGTAGAAAAGGGGGTTGGTTATATGAGGGGTAAAGGCAGATGTACTTGGCTGTGGTGTAAACCAGGCTTCAGCCAATGATTAAATGTTAGGGTAATGCAACACTCCCACATTTCATGAAGTCGTTGTAATGATTAACAGTTAAGGTATGCTTCTGAGGAAATCTAATTGTGACCTTTGGAAAATAGCACTGTTGTGAATGGTATGTTGTTAGGTCCTGAGAGAGAAGCTTAGGAAAACATTTTACTTTCCAGGCATATTCAGCTTTTCTCCCAATTCCTTTGCTTTATTAGGGATATACCAGACTTTGTGTCCAAATACTCTAACCACATCACTCCAGGTTTCTGGACTAAAAGGGTCTAATGATGTTTCTCAAAGCACAGATCACAAACTAAGAAACAGACTAGAGAAAACCAAGTCCACAGGCTGTCCCTAATAAGCCATCTACTTAGCACTTTTCTCATTAAGAACATTAGACCCAAAGATGTTCCTAAGGGCTCTACCACTATGAGATAATTAGTGTGATGCAGCAGAATGAACATTTTAACAAGTTTGACTGGTAGTAGACATTTAAACCTTTTGAAAGGCCTTGGTAAGTAACCTACAACTAGTGTGGCTCCCCAAGTTTTAGGACCATGTCAATCCAAGGCTGCAATAGACCCCAGGAGTCTTGAGAGGCCACTTTCACACCACAGTCCTCACCATGACATGTTCTTACAACCTCCACTGAAGCACTTGCATGTTTTCAGAAATAAGTTTTTTTTTTTTAGTATTTCCAACCAGAAGTCAAATTTTCTATTTTTCTCCATCAAAATCTTGAATGAAGCATTAGTTCAGTTTCTTATCCAGATACTGAATGTATGTTGAGTGAAACTGACACAGTGGTATATTTATAAGCCACTGATAGGAGATGTCCCCCAGGAACTTGTTAGAAATATAAGTTGCTTCTCTATCAGAAGGAGGATTTATAGGTGTAGGTCTGGTAGAGCTACACTTGAAATAATGGCCTTGAAGATTTTTGTGTCCTGCCCTTGATATCTCTCCCAACACAGAAATAACTGTTTTGGAGGGCATATAGTTTCTTTTATCTTGGTGAGGCTTGAATATGCCAAGTTTCTGGTTTGCAAAACATGGAAAAATAGGTAGAAGCATATGCCTCCAAAGGGCAGAATTGAGTAAAGCAGGGTAATCTCAAGTGAGTATGGCCTCTGGATGTGAGCTCTGTTGTGTTTTGAATTAAGTTCAAATAGAATTATTCAAATTATGTCACTATTAAGATCAGATCATCTATAATGGAGTCGCCTAACTTCATTTGGGCCTGTATCAAGGTAAAAAGCTTTTTCACCCTAGGTTTCTACTAAACTTTTTTGAAAATAGATTTTATTATTGATTATCAGCAAATACATGTTTATAGCATCTTCTACCTTTCTTCTACGCCAGAGCTTTCCTCAGTTCCCTACTTTATTATGTGGAGAGAGGCTGGCCCAAATGAAAAATAGTAGTGGGGTTGGAGGCATGATAAACTTTCCTAGGAATGCCTAATAGAGCCCACCACTTACAGTTCTCAATTTTGTTACGTACACAGCCAGCTAAATATTTCCCACAAGTAATATGCAAGGCATTATTTGATTGCTATGGGGACTAGTCTTCTGTTTCAAATATTTATAACCCTAGTAGGAGATGAAGACCTCTGACCTAGGTCCCAGGACTGGAGAGGAATAAAAACAGTAGCACATCTAGTGCCATCTACTGGGTGATGACTATACAGTTTCTGTAGTTTAGGAATCTGGCTTAACGTGGAGGAAAGTTTCCATTATTCCATTGGGTAAGAATTTTTGTCCGATGGTCTAAGCATGATGTAGAAGATCATTAGGGAGTAATTGAGCCATCTAATTCTAATTTATGAACTAGCAACACTGTGACATCAAAAGTAAATTCCCTTCCGTTAAGCGGATTTATTAAAATCCTGAACTTCCCCCAAAACTATGGAAAAGTTTGCAAAATTTTGTGTTCTTATTACATTTGTCAACAGCACTGGTGGGGGGTGTAAACTTAAAAATACCTTTTGGTGGGTGGTGTTTGGGTAAAAACAGTTGAAATAGAACATGAAACTGCCTTTATTTGTAGAATCCTAGCCAAATGACCACTGCTGTCCTTGTAGTGATGTTAGTTCTATGTAGCATTGCAGGACATAGCCCATTTTAAATGTCCATGACTGTGCTTTGGTGAAAAATAGTTTTGAGCTGAGGAGATCTTGGTTTGAGTCCTAGATCTACTGTTTACTGGCTCCATGACTATGAGCATTGTTGGATAATGGGGCTGTGAGAACTCTGTGAGCCAATGTACGCAAAACCCATACTGAGGGCTCAACCAATATTAAGCTCTTTCTCCATGAGCAATGGAAATAAGAGGCAAATACTGATCATTGTTTTTTCATGCCTTGAGATGACAATCTCCTATAATTTTAAATCTGAAATATTAAGCAACTTATATTAGTTATTGCAATTAGGTTGGGTTTCTTTTGGTGTGTGTGTGTGTGTGTGTGTGTGTATGTGTGTGTGTGTGTGTGTGTTTAAACAGTCAAGCTTTTGCTCAAGGTGCAGAAAAGTATGTACCCTGACAGTTTGCCATGACAGCATTGTAAGGTTGAGTCTTCACGAAGATCTGCTCGATAGCTGAGTACCCTGTTTTGTTTTTCCATTCACCTTTGCCCAGGGGGTGAGGGCATGGTAATGAAAGCGCAGAGGAAGAGGGAGGCCATGTGGGCCAGGGTCTGTGCCAGAGAGGAGGTCGATGGCCAAGGGGAGGGCAGAGGGTACACTGGAAGGAATTCCACATTCCCAGTGACAGTCCTCAGAATTGCTGTGCACTCAGTGTTTGCTTCTGATATAGCACTGTTGGGATAACTTCCCAACATTTTATTATGAAAAATTTCAAACATACCGTGATGTTGAATGAGTTTTAGAGTAAACATTTGTGCATTCACCACTTAGATTTTATCGTTAACATCTGACTAGTTTCATCACCTCTATCTGTCACATTCATTCATCCGTTTTTAATACATTTCAAGTAAATAAACATAAATATTTATTTCAGCATGCTTATTCACTAGAGTTCAGTATTTTGCAGTTTTTAGTGTAGAAATTACATACAAAGAAATGCACAAATCTTAGGTGTACATTTGTGAGTTTTAATAAATGCCCATGCCTATGTAACTCAAACCGCTCTTGAGATATACAGAACATTGCCATCACTGCAGAAACTTTTCTCACACCCTTTCCCAGGTCAACCCCCCCTCTGCATGGCCCAGGGGTGGTAAACTCTTCTGACATTTAAAAAACCATTCTTAACTAAAGGGGAAAGTTTCATACGCACCAAGGTCAGCTCGAGTTAAGTAACTCCCAACTATGCCAGAATACTGCCAAACCCAGCCTCACACATCTCAAACATGTAATCTTAAGACCTTGGTATTTTTTTATCCTGTCTCATTTCAATTTAGCTCTAGCTCTGCCCTTAATATCTTTTTTTTTTTTCCCCTCAAGATTTACACTTAGCGTCCTAGACTCTTGAGGCAGAAACTGCTGGAATGAGACCAGCTGAGCAGGAGGACTTGCAGCGCTAGGACTGGGGCTGGAAGGAGCTGGCTACCTGGGGCACAGCACTTTGTCCTGAGCAGCTCTCGTGGAGGTGGGGAGCCTCTGGCTGGACATGATAAGAAGTAACTACTCAATAAATTACAGGTAGCCAATGAAAGCAGAGGAGAGGATCCTTAAGCACCAAGTGATGAAAAAAGGAAAATAAGATTGGAAAATATGGAACTTAATGCAGAAATAGCTTTGTTGGCAGTAATTAATCTATGTCATGTATGGGCACCCATGCATGAATACACAAATAAGCTGGGAAAAAAGCACACAGTTGTATGTTTCATTCAGGGATGCTTTTTTGTAGACTGAGTAGTAGGTCTTTGCTTGGCAAGGAATTGGTACCTCATGAGTATGCCAACTCTGAATCCCTAACTATGAAAAGGCAAACCCTAAGGAGCAGAAGGCATTTTTGGACAGCTCATACCTTAAGTAAACTAGAGGTTTTAGAATCAAAACCTGAATAACTGAGCACCTGACCTGAAAACACTGAAGTTCCAGTGTTTCCTTTCTACTCCTGGCACTCAGTGTACCTTTTACACCTGCTTGGAGGCTGCTGCTGACTCACTGGACAGTGCTGGGCAGGAGATGGAGTTTACTTTGGTTTTAAAAGGGAGTATAGATTCAGCTATGCTATAGCAAAGGGGAAGACAGAGAAAAGAAATACAGAATTTGACTAATTCACATTGTTACCTAGGTTTAGTCATACTTTAAACATCAACTGAGGGGAGCCTGTGTGGCTCGCTCGTTAAGTGCCTTCAGCTCAGGTCATGATCCCAGGGTCCTGGGATCGAGCCCCGCATTGGGCTTCCTGCTCAGCGGGAAGCCTGCTTCTCCCTCTCCCACTTCCCCTGCTTGTGTTCCCTCTCTCGCTGTGTCTCTTTCTGTCAAATGAATAAATAAAAATCTTAAAAAAAAAAGTCAACTGAATACAAACCCCTTAAAGAAAGTTAGCCTACGATATAGGCCCTATCTTTACAAGGGAAAATGGGATAATTGGATACCTGCCCCCGATACCCACAAATACTGGAAACCATGGGTGAATTCCCCCATTATTTGGTAATAGAAAAAAGTTTTCTAACAATGGCTCAAAATCCAGAAACACTAAAGATTGGTAAATTTGACTACCTTTGCCTAGTTAAAAAATAAAGTATGAAGACAAACTGCGAAAAATATTTGTAATTTATATCCGTGAGAAAGGGCTAATATTCCTGATATATAAAAAAACTTGTAAAAGTAGAGACAACCACTCACTCTGGAAAAATGGACAAAACATATAAGCAGTTCACACACAACATTCAAATGGCTCCTAAGCATATGAAAGGAATGGAATGTTCAACCTCATAATGAAAGATGCAAATTAAAATGCCATTGAGATATTCCTCATCTTTTCTACTGGCAAAAATATGAGTTTGAAAACCCACTCTTGGTGACACTATGAGAAACAGACATTTTCATTTATAGTTGGAGGGAATGCAAATATGTTTAATCTCTAGGGTCCGGGGTGGGATTTGGCAATTTTACATTTGACTATGCCCTGTGACCCAACCATCCTGCCTCTGGGGGCATCTATCTCTGTGGTCAACTGTTTGCAATGGCTGCTGGAATGCCCTTGCCTGTCTGCACATCTTTGGGTCATCTCCTCTTCCCAGTGACAATGGGCTTGTCCAGTGCCATAGGACAGGAGCAAACTTAATGCAAGGAGAAAATTGAAAAGTACATGAGCTTTGGGGCTTGCTCTCTCCTGATGTGCTGGGACCCTGGAGCATGCCACAAGAACATAAATGAATGCTAGCTCACCTACTGGAGGGTGGGAGGCCACCTGAGGCAACTTGGCTGATTGCCTGCCAACCTCCGACAGGTGATTGTGTCTATCTTGGACTATCCAGTTCTGGCAGAGCTGACCGCTGATTTCAGTCACATGAGTGAGAACAGCAGAAGGAAGGATATGGCTGAACCCTGTCAAAACTGCTGACCTACAGAATCTTGGACTAATAATGATGTTGCTCTATGCCACTAAGTTTTGAGGTGCTGTGCTACATGTAGCAAAAGCTACATAACTGATACAATACTAAAGACACATTGACAAAAATGTAAAAAGACATATTTATTGAAGCATTGCCTATAATAGCAAAAGAGTGGAAATGACTCATGTCCACCAATTCAGGAATGGCTGAATACATTACTGTGTATTCACTCAGTGGAATACTAAGCAGCTGCAATAGAAATCTCCATACTTTCATGAAGTGATTTTTAGAATACATTAAGTGAAAAAAGCAGGTGTAAAACAGTGCAGAGTGTGTTACCTTTTTTTAAAAAAGGGAATGACTATTTTTGCTTTAAATTTTAGAAAAATGAAAGAACAGGCAAATAAAAATTATTAAGAGGAAGGGGACATGGATGGAAACTGAACTTCACTAAATACTTCTTGTTTTGTAGATATAACTTGAGAATCATGGAAATGGTTTGCATATGGATGCATAAAACACACCCATATATATAAAATCACAATAAAATACATATCTAAAGCAAAAGCAAAATGAAATCAATGACATTTATTCATTTATATATAACCACAACAGAGAAGAATTATTTCAAGTATTGTAAAAAGACAGTCCTTTGTCTATGCATTCTTAGTGGATATATCCTAAATTAAAAATGAATTAGGAAGAAATATTCTTAGTGATATTATTACTCTGAATTTATTATATATATGTGTATATATATTCAAGATAAATAAAATACACAATTTTGTTAATGGTGTCAGGATTCATGAAAAGATATTTAAAATCAAAGATGCTAAGTGAAATTATAAATTCTAAACATAATTACAAATTTGAATGGGAAATAACGCTATGAAGTCAAAGGCATTTCCTTAAAAAAAAAACAAGCAACATCTTCTAAAATAATTTTGGAATAATTGATGAGAAATTTCTTTTTTTTTTAATTTACTTATTTATTTAGTTATTTTTAAACCACAGGTGTTTATTTTCTCACAAATCTGAAAGGTAGAATTCTGAGATGAAGCTGTCTGCAGGGTCGATTTCTTCTGAGGCCTCTCTCTTCGGCTCGTATGTGCCCATCTTCTTACTGGGTGTTCTCATCAACTTTCCTTTTGTGTATCCATGTCTTAATCTCTTCTCGTAAGGGCTCCCCATGTATTTGCCTTGGAGTGACTTCAGCCTGAGGTCCTTGTAGCCTGCTGTCTCTGCATTATTCATCTTTTGGAAAGTGCTCCTCAAAAGAAAACGACAGCATGCCCTTCCAGAAAGTGGTCGCTTTTCTGTTCAGAGAGTTGTTGCTATTCTTTTCTTCGATCTCCTTTGAGTTTGTAGGTGTTCAGAATGGTTTGATCCCTATTCAGCTGAATTCCTGGGACCAGACGAAATCCAGGTCTCCTACTCCTCTGCCATTTTGCTCCGCCTCCCCCACCCCCCCCCCCACCGCCCCGATCTGATGAGAAATTTCTTGATGGATCTAGTTGACAATTCAGGACCTCCCTGATCAATCACAAAGAAATAGACAGCCAGACATCATGCACGTCCTCGTTTGAAGCAATAAGAAGTACTATCACCACTATTCTTTTAAAAAAACTGACCCTGAATCTATTCAAGTCTCTAGACCAACAGCCCTGATTCTTCAACAAACCAATTATAAGGAAAACAAGGTGGGAGGGCAGGTGGTTGTGGAAAAGGCACTTAAGAGAAATAGCAATCAAATGAATTCTTTGAATTCTGATTGGAAAAGAAACAACCAAATAAAAAGTATTTATTAGACAGTTGGGGAAACCTGAATAGTAATTAGATATTGATTAAGTGTGACATGGTTTTGTGGGTGTGTTATAGGAGTCCTTATTTTTTGGAGTTACATTCTGTATTAGTTGATGTAGTCAGATAGAAACCACACAGTAGTTTGAATGGAGAGAGTTTAATATAAAGAATTATTGGTAACAGGAGATGAACTGCAAAGGGGTAAAGAAAACACTAAAGAATAGAGTAAGAAGAGATCTAAGGAGCAACCTCTACTTCTAGAGAAGAGACCGAACATCCAAGGGAGGAACCAGGCTCCCCCTCTCATTCCCACTCCAATGATAAGATCCGGATCTCCTTGAAGAGGTTGAGTTCATGGCCTTCTGATAGCAGAACAGTTCACTGGGGGGCCTCAGGCTAGGGGTGGCCACTCAACTCCATGGGAAGACGCTAGCTGGACACCGTGAGACCCCCTGGGAAGCTGGCTAAAATGCCAGCAGAACTCACTGAGCGCCACTGTCCACTGTGCCTCCCAGGAGCTGCAGCTGCTTTCAAGGACGGGCCAAGCAGGGACAGTGGAACCTGGAAGAGAGGCCCCTTCTCTTCCAATGTCCCTCTGGTGCCCTCTACAGACCAGGCTTAACATCTTGCCTGCGGGCAAAAGAGAAATGTTTATGGGGTCCAGCTCCGGTATCACACATTGGAGCAAAGAATGTGGATTCGGAGCTGAAGAGTATTAAACTGATAACTGGCACACATACTGAAGTATTTATGGGTGAAATAATAGGATGTCTGTGATTTGCTTCAAAATATTCTGTGGGTGGGGGTCTAGATGAAACAAGATTATTCACATGTTGTTAACTGTTGAAGACAGGACTAGTTATATAAGGGTGCATTATACTCTTCTATTTTTATATATGTTTAATTCATATATACATATGTCGTGTATATGTTTATATGTATATGAGAGATACATGAGAGAGCTATGTGTTTATATGTGAGAGGTTTATGAGATATATATGTTTGCATATATGTGTATATTAATGTATAGGCACTTCCTACTATTGACCATCCCTTTGGTGGTAGCAGTATATTTGTGTGTGTGCGTGTGTGTGGCACAAGCGGGCATGTACGCATGTGTGTGTATGCACATCTGTTTGTGTGCGGCAGTGGCAACAGGAGGATTCAATTCCCTGGCAAAAAGGAGTCGGACTTCCAGTGTAGGTTAAATAGATAAATAAGCAAGCATTGCTGGGTAATCAACCTGATATCTATTTTTTCCTTCTATAGTGGAGTTGCATTTCATACACATTTAATTTATGAGAATTCAACTAAAAGTGCTTGGCTTAGCAAACACACAACCTACAAAACAATAAAAACAAGATAGACGTGAGAGAAAGACACAAATATTCATTGTAATGGTGCATCCACCATGACACCAACAACTGGTGCTCCCCTGGGTTTGTCTCAGTTCTTGTGTGATTCTCAGAGTGCTGCTTTGTGGGATTCTAGCTCTTAAAGACACAAATTTTGGTTTTTTGTTTGTTTTTTTAATAGAACACACACTCTTCTAAAAGCAAACCCACGACCTCGTCTAGAACTCAGTGAAGAATACCAACTTCTCACTCTCTTTTCTTGTGGAATTAAAAATAAGTGGAATCATTTGTAAGTGATACACGGTTGACCCCTGAACAATACAGATTTGAACTTTGGGTTCACTTATGTGGATTTTTTTTCAATAAAAACAGTATGATACTGTAAATGCATTTTCTTTTCCCTGTTATTTCCTTTTCTCTTGCTTACTTTAAGAATATAGTATGTAATACATATAACATACAAAATATCTGTTAATTGACTGCTTATGTTATTGGCAAGGCTTCTGGTCAACCACAGGATACTAGTAGTTAAGTTTTGGGGAATCAAAAGTTATATGTGGATTTTCAACCGCACAGGCAAGTCAGCACCCCAACACCCTGTTGTTAAAGGTCAACTGTATATTACTGCATGGGACTGTACCTGCAAAACTATGCTTTCTAAATTAGTTTAAGGGAATTTTCAGTAAACTTAGGCACTACATGGTTTTATTTTATATGCTGACTTTAGACCCTATCCCTGCATAAATTAGGACTCCTCTGTATGATTTCTATTATACATATTGAGCCCAAACAAATGTCTCATTTGAATGTGTTGAATCAGTGTTGCACAGAGGGTGTGTCACAATTCAATGTTTATCATTTTGTTTCATACAAAACAATAGCTCCTTAAAAGCAGGGGTGGTTTGAGCATTGAAAAGTGAAGAAGTTTAAATGTGGCATCTGGGGGAAGGAAAGGGATGCTGGAAAGCAACCCTTTTCATATCTCAAAGGGACTAGAAAGGCGTAGAGATGTGATGAAGCTGCCATAAGAACATAAACTTGGCTAAGTAAGTTTTGAAGCATTAGTTTGGTCTCTTCTGGTCTTAGGTGAAAATGTGAATATTATAAATTGTGTATCACATTTGAGCCTTTTGTGCCCATTCCTACCCCTACATTTTAGCCATTCTGTGTAACGGCTGGAAGCACACATTGATCCATAGCAATCCTGTGGCTACTCGTCAGTATGACTGAAAGTCCCATTACCTTCTGTGTGTGTTTTTTTTCCCTGGTCTCTTCCTTGGAAGTATCAATACTTCTGGGGTTTCAGCTCGACTGTATTTCTTGTGGACTGGAGGCAGAAGAGCCCCTGGGAAATGACCTCGAGCTGGCTGGTGGCTGGGGAGCATCAAGCCGGTGTGATTGCCTGACACTTGTGTTTTAAGGGGGAGAGGAAGGTGGTGGTAAAGGGTGAGAAGCGTCCTGGGAGGAAAGGATCTGAGTGTGTGGAACTGGACCCAGAAGAAAGCCTTAGTCATCTGGGTGGGAGGAAGTCCGGAATACAGAGCAACAACTATTCTGGGAATGTGTCCTTGGTCCTGTGGGGCTGGCTGGATCCAGGGAATAAAGGGAAAGTGCTGATGCAGTAAAGAGCCGACTGATCTGAAGCACTAGCACGTTGCCCTGAGAGTCCTCTAGGGTCAAACACTGCTCAGGCCAAAGCACAGGGAGGTGGTTTGTTTTTTTTTACCTACCTGCATCTCAGGACTCACCTAGCAATTCAGGGGCTTGCTAACTGGCAGAGTGTTCCCTGCCGGATTTCGGGGCACAGTGAGCAAGTATGTGCACGTGCACGTGCGGAGAGGTGGTGGCCCCTGGGTTGTGGGGGGCTTCTAGGGCTCTCCTGCTCTGGAGGACTTCTCAGGGAGCTGAGTGCCTGTATCAGCCCCTCCAGGGTGGGTTACACTCAATATTGACTTTTTGGTCAATTTTGAATTATCTTACATATAGCATGGAAGTATATGACTTTATAAAAAGTGATTTCAAATGTCCTAATATGAAATACATTAATTATGCTTTAAAACTGTACCTGGTCTCATCTGTGGGTGATTCAAGCCTCTTGTAGGGCCTAAGCCCTGAGCATGAGTTTCTTGGCTTTCCTGTTGTATTTTCTTTAGACTTTAGAATGTTAATGCAATGAGTTTTTTAAAATAAGAAAACACATTGAAAGGTTCCTCTACACTTTTCAAGAACAGTTTGAGAAGAAAACTAGTTTTCTCAGTTTGTTTTATGTGATTTCCGCACAAGCCTCCTAAAGCAAAATCATTATGCAGTGAAGTCCTGCAGCCGTTGCTGTGAGTTACTCACTAATAAGTGTATGAGATTGAATCCCCTGTTCTACTCATGTCCTTTCCCTGCATTTTGTGTCCAGGTACACTTCGGGAAACCAAATGTAAAAATGTCTTGCTGCACGATCATTTCCCTCTTGCTCCTATCTTGTCTCCTGCTCTCTGCCCCACCCCCAACCCCCACTTCCAGTAGAAGTTTTGCAAAGCTGCACAGTATTTTTGTTTTTTAAACTTTACAGGAAGGAAGGAGAGAAAGTTAATTCATAAGAATAATTGGCTGCTTTTCCTGATTATAGAGGAGGGAGAGACAAAGAAATTAGCAAGCAGGGCTCTATTCTCCATTGCTTAATTCTTACCTCCATCCTCCATCTTTCAGACTGAGATCAGGGCTTGCCTCAGTTCCACAGGAGGTTGACCCAGACCAGCAAGTGGGCTGCCTAGAGGGCTGGTCCTTTTTTGAGCTAAGCGAGCTTCAGTCCAGTTCTGAATCCTGCCGCTGGCAGGTCATGTCTACTAGCTTCTCTTTTTCTTTATTCCACAATCACACACAGAGGCTTGCTTCAAGCTTCTAGGAATTAATAGAGGAAGAGAAAAACATTAGACTCCCAAGATTCTAATTAACTTTGATGTGGATTTCTGTAAAGTTGGGTGAGTCACTGATTTTTAATAAATTGGAGAGAAAATCTTAAAGATTAATGTAATAGCTGAGAACACAAGAGCTAGAACTTTGATGCTTACTTAATTCTTTCTCCCAACCCGCGTCATTTGGAGAAAAAAAAAATCAAAGACTTTAAGAAAGTGGGGAAAGGCAAGGGGATTATGCAAATTAAAAGTTCACAGGACTAAATCATTACTCTCCTGCAAATGAGCTTCTCCTTCATGTGCTTTTCAGGAGTGTTTTAGTGTTATATTTGCTGAGGATATAGTCTTGGGGATATTGAGAAACGGAGGCATGGTGAAAAAGAGACTGATTATAAACTAATTGATCTCTCTAGGTATTACAAGAGGTTAAAAAAAAATAGCAGAATCTGAGGTCCATAAAAACTTGACTCAGTTCGTTAAGCATCTGACTTCAGCTCAAGTCAGGATCTCAAGGTCCTGGGATGGAGCCTTGGGCAAGGCTCTGGGCTTAGCAGGGAGTTTGCTTCTCCCTCTCCCTCTGCTCATTTGTTTTCTCTCTCTCTCTCTCTCTCTCTCTCATAAAAATAGATAAAATCTTAAAAAAAAAACAAAATAAATAAAAAATATAAAAGTAACAATGGGGGCGCCTGGGTGGTTCAGTCAGTTAAGCATCAGACTCATGGTTGCTGCTCAGATCATGATCTCAGGGTCCTGGAATCCAGTCCTGTGTGGGGCTCCATGCTCAGCACAGTGACAGCTTGTGCCTCCACCAGTGCCCTCCCCAGCCACTCTCTCTCTTTCTCAAATAAATATAACTAACTAACTAACTAACTAACTAACTACCTGTGCTTTCGTGACATACATCCTTTGAGCTCCCCGTGCTCCCACCCAGCCGGGCAGCATGACAGAAACCTAGACCAGCATATCTACTTTTCCAGCCTTCCTCACTAGTAGTCTAAACTCTTTAATAGCTTCAGGGCTATTGCTGTCCTGACCCATCTTTTGCTCTGCTTTGGGGACTGGGGCAGAGTGAAGGTTTCTAGCTATTAAAGGAAGCTTCTCAGTCTGGGGTTCAGTGGTTAAACCCAGCAGCTTGTGGGCTCCCAGGCCACTCACTTCCCCATCTGATGGAATGTTCCAGTGTTGAGCATCATCAAAGTTAAATAATTTAGCCTAAAGCTCCCCTTGGCCCGACAGCAGATAGCTACAACATAGAAAGATATATTCTGAGTGGTTGTACAGATTAAGTACTCAATTTTTTCCTAAATGATAAACTGACATAGTGATAGGTATAAAACAATGCACAAGGCCTTATTGTGTTTGATTAACCTTGACTGTGGATGCTTTCGTAGCTCAGGCAGCTGGTTTAAACAAACTTGTAATTTCACAGCCTTACCAAGAAAACAAAACAAACCATTAATCTTTTATCATTTATAAAGTAGGAACTTAGTATATATTTACTGATAATGAAGGGGACATATGCAGGTTGACATAATTTATTGATTCTTTATTTCACACTTCAGTTCTGTGGACAAATACCTATAAATACCATCCTGGGCCATACATCTTTTCTCACCTGTCATATTTTTTCTTAAAATAAATTCATGAGACTATATGCCACAGAGACTTAAGAGGGAAGTAATAATAGTTTTGAAGACTTTGAAGGCTGAATTCTGGCTTTCCTTCTTATTAGCTGTGCAACCTTGTTTAAATCACTTAACCTTTCTAAGCTCAACTTCTAGAGGGCAAAAATGGATACAATACCACTTCATCCTAGAGTGCTGTTACATGCAATGTGCTTAGGCCAGTGGTGGGCACACAGGAAAGCACTTACTAGCATAGCTATTATTCCTAGAAATGGAATTGCTGGGTTAAGGATATGTATATTTAAAAAAATTGATACAAATTGCCAACTTCATCTTAAATTTTGATTATAAAGTTGTGGGACTCATTATTGAGCATATTGAAATAAGTGAAAATAGGCATGTTCATAAGTGTAAGAACCTGCCCTAGCAGTCACCGGGTTTTTTCCTAGCTGTTCTCCTTTCTTCTGATGACAGCACCCTGATTTTCCTTTAGAAAAATTACATTTTCTCCATTCATGTAGTTCAACGGAGCTGACCGCATCCTCTGGCCTCAGCGAGGAGCAGGGATAATCCTGGGTAGTCAAAAACTTATTCCCCTGCCACGGTGATTGTTTCAGTAATGGGCACATGACTTGAGCTGGGCCAATAAGAACCCGCTCTAGGATGTTTATTGATATTATCAGGAAAATGATGCCATCTTTTTGCTGGGCTCACCAAGCCTGAAGCTCTGGGTGATTATCTTTTCTCCTATGTAGAAAGAAGCTACATGGAAAAATGCAGAGTTGAGATACGCAGATGTGCCCCAGTGACCATGTTTGGACTTCGGAGTTCCATGAGTCAATATATTCCCTTTATTGCTCAAATCACTTTGTGTTGGGCTCTTATTGAAAGCTGACCAAATTGACGGTTCATATTATATTCCTCAAAGTCATATCCTACATAAGAAATAAGTAGAATCTCCATCACATTAAATGTCAAGAACATTTTTGTTTCAGGGTATTTCTGAATGATGGTATATTACAAGTCAATATGAGTTACGCAATGTCTGTGTCATGGGTTTACGACATACTTTAAATAGGTTTAGGTCTCCTTCAAAAGCATGGTTGAAACCATGGATACCTTTCGATTACCTAGTAAGTAGCCATGGTTCTATGAATGTATGTATGTGTCTGTGAAGGTAAATACAGGGAATTAGAAAAGAAAACCTGAATGAGCTGTTAAAAATGAAAATTTGCAAACTGTATCTGCTGGTGTTAATCTCTAAGACTTCTTCTCTATAGATTTGCATTACAAAACATAAGCATTTTTTGTATTTTACTTTTTCCTTTATCCACAGCCAATATACAAAGCCTGAAATTGAGGGCTCATGTTGAGAAGTCACAGAAAGTAAAGACAAAAGAGAACAGAAAAGCCAAATTAGGGAGGGCTCTGAGCACTGGTCCAAGGCTTTGCCCTTCATTCGTTGCATAAAAAAGAGCCCTTAAATATCTTGAGTGAGAAAGTTTCTAGAAGATGAATAGGGTAATAATATGCAGATGAGTAGAAGGGAAGAGAGAGGAGGCAAGGGAAGAAATGACTGGATTATTGCAGTGGCTCAGGTTGATATAAAAAAAAGTGGGGCAATGGGAGTGGAAAGAAAAGAGTGGATGAGAAAGTCATTGAGAAGGAGGAGCAAACAAGAATTGGTCACCCCAAGAATAAGGGGCAGCAGAGGGAGAAGAGTGTAGGGTGAGCATATTATTAATTTTTCAAAAAAAAGTTAATTTGGGGAACTAGTTGGCTTGGTGGAAGAGCTGCAGGGAGGAGAAGAGATTTTGGTTTTATACTTATTTGAACACTTTTTTGTTTGGATTTCATCTCTTTTAGAAGTTGAATGTAGTATGTAGAATGGGAGCTAGCCATGAGGTGACCCTAGAACTTGAAAATGGCTCTCCCAGAGCTATACTTATAAAGAGAGGTATGTAAAGCAATTGTAAGAGCAATGATCTTTATCCATAACTTGTGAATGTATGAAGTTATTTAAAGAAAAGATGGCTCACTAATAAAGGTGTTGTTGGTAATGAACTAAACAAAATGGTGAGTCATGGAGACAAAGTTGGAAAGTGACCAAAACACAGTGTTTGGAGTGGCCTAGGGCCTTCCTACACAGCTGGTGTGGTTGGCAGGTATGACCCAGTGTGATGATGAGTGGAGGGACCAGGCTATTTTAACTTCTTTCCACTTTGTAGTTTATTCTAATTTTATGCTTACCAAATCAATCTTCTAAGTATAATTTGACTCCCCATATGGCTTCTATGCTGGAAGAAAAACTCCTTGTGAGTAGCATATCTCTTTTCATTATCTGTCATTAAATTGGTATTCTGGGTAAGAAGCACACATGTTACTTACGAGTTTCCACAATGTTGAGTCATCATCCTCATGATCTGTCCAACCCCAAGGCACAGGCAAAATCGGGTTTCCCCATCTGTAAGGGTGAAAGCCAGTCTCCGGTTGTGACCTACCAGGTCAAGGCCTCATGGTAGGTAGGCAGTGGACTTTTCCCCTGGTAGTTTCTGACTTTCCATGATCTCTTCTCCTCAAGTGTGTATTCTTCCTGACTCAGGACACACCAGGCATAGGCAATCAACAAGACTAGAGGAATCTGCTAGAGGAACTCTCAGAGACTGTAAGAAGTAATAACTGGGGCAGTTTTCCACTTGGGGAATGTGAAGTCACCATCCAAATCTGATTTACTTTGTTAGTTTTCCATGTGTGTTGGTGTGTGTGTGAGAGAGATCATAAAAGTTTCTTAATCATTTTAGAAAAAAAATAATGAGAAGCCAGACATAAATAAAAACAAGTTAATGCCCCTCCTCAGAGGCAACCAGTTTGCATTTTGGTGTATTTCCTCCTCGGCACTTTCATTTTTACTTTTAATTTATACTCAATTTTGAAAGCTTCATTATGTGGTTCCCAATTCCACTGTAGATTAGAAATAGCAATTTAGAGAAAGGGCCAAGAAAGAAAAGTCATAAAAAGTAGTTAAAATTTGTTAAAGTGTATAGCACTCTGGAGCCATTTAATGGGCCACGGCCATGCATAGCTCGGTAACTACTGGGGTCAGTCACTGTATTGTAATTGGCACCATAATAAATTTCTATCACAATGACCTCAAATCATCATTAAATGCTTCAATTATATTTGGTATACTTCTGCTAAAAGTTGGATATATCAAGAATCCACTTTTGAACTATATCATTTAAACTGGTTAATACACATATGGAGTGAAGTGAATCCTTAACTATTTACAAACTTAACTATACAGAATTCTTCTTTTTCCCTGAGTTCCAAATACCTAGACAAGACATAGCTAAAACTATTGGCATCCATTCCATCCTGTCCCCTTATGTAGCAGCTATGCTTTTGGTGGGACTGGCCTCACCTCTTGCTTCAGAGAAGGGCTCTGCACGGTCTAAGCTAATTGTGATGATCACATCCCCTTGTCCCAGTAACTGATTCAGGAATAAGCCTGGAGCTGTGGCTTAAATTAATGGCTCAAAGCATTTTTCTGGCCACAGGGACCATACAGAGGTAGGTGCTGTCCCCAATTAATTAGTCAGAATATAGCCCTTAACTTCTGTTCAATGGCTATGGAAGGCAGGCTCTCTTTTTCCGTAATCTGAGATGTGTGTTTGAATCCTGGAACTGCTGCAACCATTTTGTTACCATGAAGAAGCTCATCTGAGGATTTTTTTTTTTTTTTTTTAAGGCAGAAGAGATGATTTATTTTATATGTGTTATACTTGGCCACAACTGAGAGCACAACTAGTCCAGAATGTTACAGGTCCAGGGCAAAATATCAAAAGGGACTTGTTTGGTATAAGCAAGGTGGATTTCTTAGTGGTGATCATGGTGACTCAAGGGTGATGGACGTTCTAGATCCACTGAAACAAGTTCTAGAGGGTAGCATGCAGTCAATAACTTGTACCAGTGTCTCTGGCCTCCACCTTTCCATTTTTTGATTCCATGAACTTTATGGGAAAAAAAGCTAGTGGTTTACTTAGATCTCCACCTTATCTTTCTTCTTTTGTGCTCCAGTCTGTGCATTTGCTTTTTCCTCCACCTGGCTGTCATGGTGAGGAGGTTTCTAGGATGGTGCTAAGGCCAAGAGCCTGAGAGAGAGAGAGAAGCCAGAATCCTGAAATTTATTTTATACCTGGGCTTAAGTCAATAATTTTCATGTATGTTTAGGCTACTTTGATTTGTGTATCCTCTTACTTGTGATACAATATATAAATAATGTTTTTCTTGTGCTTTGTTGGAGGTAACATTAGGCCATCAACCCATAAATGTCCACAAGTCTTGTTATGGGCATGGATCTAAAATTCAGGACATCAGTCAGGGCTGGGTTTGAGCCACAAGAAAGGAGATGGTAGTATATCACACAGGAGCTCCTCAATAAATAAATAATGGTTGAGTGTTGTTGGAGTAGTCAAAATGGGTCAGGACTCCCTAGGAGAAAGGACAGAGAGTAGAGGTTGGAAGACCAAAACTCCAGTTAGCATAAGGAAGAGAAATTAGAAATAGTGAAGGAGCCACTGAAGAGAAAGGGAGAGAGGCAGCAGGCTCTCGTATCACTGTGCCTAATGAGAAAGAAATTTACCTGAAGATCTGGTGATGTACAATTAGAAATGTTTCAAAGACACCAAGATAATCAGTGAACTATGAACTTAGTAATTTAGGGGGTAATTGGTGATTTGATGAGATGCCCAGAAACAAATAGTAAGTGACTTTGAATTTTATTAGATTTGGGATAAATACAGGGTAAACAATGTTTACCGCGGACACTGGCCCAACAAAGTACAGTCATAGTGACAGACACAGAATGGATTTTCTCTGGTTCTGCTTCTATTTTCTCTGTAGAAAAATTCAGAGATTTAAAAATTCCTTACACACTTCTGGAGGACTCCTGGATATTTCTTGGGTTGATTAGAAACCACTAGTTAACGAGTGGTGTCCTCTCCTCTTCTGGCTCTCTGGGAGACAGGTTATGTTGGCAGAGGAGGCACAGGGCAATGGAAAGAAGACTAAGAGGCTGGCCAGTCCCTCTTAGCATTCACCCTGGGAGTTCCACCACCATCAGGGCAGGCTAGTCTTCAGCCCTGGGGCTCAGAAATCTTATTTTGCCAGCATACTGAGATCGTACCACCTCTTCAGGGGGCCTAGCATTAACCAGGCTCTCAAAGACTTGTCTCCTATGGACAAATTTGTCAAATTTTAGAGAGCATTATAACTGTCAAGGATGAAAATGCCTGGATTGGTAGAAGATTGGTGAGCAAGGAATCCAAATATTAGGAGTGATTTGATTCAAGAAGTGTCCCCCAGCTGGGACAGATTGAGGTACTCTAGGGGTAATGTTGCCAAGAAATTCAAAATGTTAGTGTTCAGTCAGAATTTCTTTTTCTGTAGATAACACTCGCATAGTTATTTGTAAACATTTTCTTCCTCTGGGGTCCTCCTTCTTCCCCTGCTTATGTAGCTGATCATCTCATGTGGTTCTTCTTTCAAACGTGAGTCCAATATACTTGATTTGGATTCTACTTACGATCAAATGCCAATTCTGCCTCCTTCAGACTGTTCTCAGTCACCTTGACTGGAATTTTAAGTGTTCACAAACATTCCCTTCATACCTTTTTAAAGACAACCTTTGGAGTTTATTCCTATATATGAAAACGTGTATCCAGTGATGTAGATATTTTCTAGTTCATTCATTCATGCATTCATTCATTCATCCATTATTCACTCATTCATACCATAAATATTCCATGTACATCTACTATCAGGTACTGTGTTAGATGCTGGCATAATAATGATTAGAAATACAGGCACAGCTTTGCCCATCTCAGCTTCTGAGGATGAGTCCTGGGAGACAGTTCCCTCTAGACCCTGGGTGTGATGACATTTCCTGTTGCTGCTGGAGTGTGAAACACCAATGCCTCTGGCCATGTCCACTGATATCCATTAATGATGGTCAGTTTTACTAGTTGATGACTTCACTGCCCTAGTACTTTCTGGTTGCTGGCCCCACTGCCTTAGTACTGAGTACTGCCCAGTACTAGAGACTGCCAGGTGTGGTAGTGAGGCAGCTGAGAGTGTGTCCCTAAATCTGGGCTCAGGGCAGCTAGGGCTGTGAGAGAATGCATAATATGTACTGAGAGTGCCCCCTGCTGATGCTGCCAAGGCTGATGGCTTCCATGTCAACCACTCTACTCTTCTAAACCTCTGTCTGTTTTAGCATTTCTCATTCTTTCCACCACCTGGCTTTACTGCGGTATAACGGACATATAACATTGTGTAAATTTAAGGTGTCTAATGTGATGATTGATAGACATATATGTTGTGGAATGTTTACCTCAGTAATGTTAGTTAACGCATCCTTCATCTCATATAACTACCATTTTGTTGTTGTTGTTACTGTGAGAACATTTAAAATCTACTCTTGTCGCCATTTTCAGGTATACAATACTTGAAATATACTGTTAACTATAGTTGCCACACTGTACATTAGAGCTCCAGAATGAATTCCTCTTATAACTGGAAGTTTGCACACTTTGACCAACATCTCTTCATTTCTCTCATCCCCCACCCATCCCTGGGAACTACTGTTGTCCTCTCTATTTCAGCTTTTTAAGATTACACATACAGATGAGCTCATACAGTATTTGTCTTTGTCTGACATATTTTACTTAGCGTTATTTTCTTAAGATTTATCCATATTGTTGCAAATGGTAGGACTTCCTTCTTTTTTATGGCTGAATAATACTCTGTCGTGTATATATCACATTTTCTTTATCCATTCTTCCATTGATGGACATTTTGTTTGTTTCCATGTCTTGGCTATTGTAAATAATGCCGTAATGGACATGGGAATGAAGTTAACTCTTTGAGATAGTGATTTCATTTCCTCTAGATCTATATCTGGAAATGGGATTGCTGGATCATATGGTAGATCTACTTTTAATTTTCTGAAGGACTTCCATACTGTTTTCCATAGTGGCTATACAATTTACATTTCCACCAGTAGTGCACAAGTGTTCTCTATTTACTAAGTCCTCGCCAACACTCGTTATCTCTTGCTTTGTGTTTGTTTGTTTATTTTGTTTTTGATAATAGCCATTCTAACAAATGTGAGGTGGTACCTCACTCTGGTTTTGATTTGCATTTCTCTGGTGATTAGCAATGTTGAACATCTTTTCGTGTATCTGTTGGCATTTGGATTTTTTTAAATGTTTATTCATTCCTTTGCCTATTTCCAAATTGGATTATTTATTATTTTTTTTGCTATTGTATGAGTTTCATATATATTTTGCATATTAACCTTTTATTAGATATATGTTTTGTAAATATTTTCTCCCATTCCATAGGTTGCCTTTTCATTATGTTGATTGTTTTTTTTTTTTTCTTTAAGATTTTAGTTATTTGAGAGAGAGCATGAGTGGGGGGAGAAGGAGCAAGGGGAGAGGGAGAAGCAGGCTCCCCGCTGAGTGGGGAGCTCGACGCTGGACCCCATCCCATGACCCTGGGATCATAAATTGAGCTGAAGGCAGACATTTAGCCAGCTGAGCCGCCCAGGCGCTCTTATGTTGATTGTTTCTTCGGCTCTGCAAAAGATTATTTTTTCTATTTTTGTAAAAAAAATTTGGAATTCTAATAGGATTGCTTTGAATTTGTAGATTGCTTTGGATAGCATAGACATTTTGACAAAATTGACTCTTCCAATCCATGAATATGGGTATCTTTCTATTTTATTTATGTTTTTTTCAATTTCTTTCCTCAATGTCTTACAGTTTTTGATGTATAGATCTTTCACTTCCTTGGTTAAATTTATTTCTAAGTATTTTATTCTTTTTGATTCTATTGTGAATGGGATTGTTTTCTTTATTTCTCTTTCAGATAGTTCATTATTAGTAGATAGAAACACAACTGATTTTTGTATGTTGATTTTGTATCCTGAAACTTTATTGAATTTATTAATTCTAACAGTTTTTAGGTGCAGTCTTTAGGATTTTCTATATACAAAGATATGTCACCAGCAGACAGAGACAATTTTACTTTTTCATTTCAGTTTTGGATCCTTTTATTTTTTTCTTTCCTAATTGCTCTGGCTAGGATTTCCAGCACTCTGTTGAATAGGAGTGGTGATAGTGGGAATACTAGTCTTGTTCCTGATCTTAGAGGATAAACTTTCAAAATTTCACTGTTGAGTATGATGTCAGCTGTGGGCTTGTCATATATGGCCTTTATTTTGTGAAGTATGTTCCTTTTATAACCACTTTGTTGGGAGTTTTTATCATTAAAAGATGTTGAATTTTGTCAAATACTTTTTTGTATCTATTGAGATGATCATAATTTTTATCTTTCATTCTACTAATGTGATACATCATATTAATTTGGGTATGTAGAACCGTCTGCCTCCCAGGGATGAATCCCACTTGGTTATGTTGTATGAACTTTTTAATATGCTGTTGAATTTGGTTTGCTAATATTTTGTTGAGAATTTTGGCATCTATTTTCATCAGGGAAATTGGCCTATATTTTTCTTGTAATATCCTTATCTGGCACCAGTATCGGAGAAATGCTGGCCTTATAAAGTGATTTTGAAAGTGTTTCCTTATCTTCAATTTTTGAGAAGAATTTTGAGAAGAATTGGTATTAGTTTTTTTTTTTTTTTTAATGTTTGGTAGAATTCACCTGTGAAGCCATCTGGTCCTGGGCTTTTCTTTGTTGGAAGATTTTTGATTTCTGATTCAATATCCTTACTCATTATCGGTCTGTTCAGATTTTCTATTTCTTCATGATTCAGTCTTAGTAGATAGTATGTTTCTAGAAATTTATCTGTTTCTCTTAGTTTGTCCAATTTTTGGTATATAATTATTCATAGTACTCTCACAATCATTTGTATTTCTATCAGTTTTAGTGTATTTCTATCAGTGCTATCAGTTTTAATGTCTCTTCTTTCATTTATAACTTTATTTGAGTGCTCTCTCGTTTTTTCTTGGTTAGTCTAGCTAAAGGTTTGTCAATTTTATTTATCTTTTTTATTTATTTATTTATAAATAAATTTATTTATTTATCTTTTCAAAAAACCAACTCTTAGTTTTGATTTCAAAAAATCAACTCTTAGTTGATTTTTTCTATTATTTTTATTCTCTATTTTGTTTATTTCTGCTCTGATCTTTATTATCTCCTTCCTTCTGATAATTTTGGGCTTAGCTTGCTCTTCTTTTTCTAGTTCTTTGAGATTTAAAGTTAGGTCATTTATTTCAGATCTATCTTTCTTTCTTTCTTTCTTTCTTTCTTTCTTTCTTTCTTTCTTTCTCTTTTTTTAAATATAAGCATTGACTGCTATAAACTTCCCACCTAGAACTGCTTTTGCTATGTCCTATAAATTTTGGTATGTTGTGTTTCCATTTTTGTTTAAGATATATTTTTATTTCCCTTTTGATTACTTCTTTGACTCATTGGTTCTTCAGGAGTGTGTTGTGTAATTTCCACATGTTTGTGAAATTTCCAGTTTTCCTCTTGTTATTGATTTCTAGTTTCATACCATTATGGTCAAAAAATGTACTTGGTATGATTTCAGTCTTTTTAAGTTTGTGAAGACTTGTTTTGTGACCTAACATTTGCTCTATGCTGGAGAATGTTCAGTATGCATTTGAGAAGAATGTGTATTCTGCTGCTTTTGGATAGAATGTTCTATATATGTCTGTTAGGCCCATTTGGCTTAAAGTATAGCTCAGGTCTAATTTTTTTTATTGATTTTCTGTCTAGATAATGTATCCATCGTTGAACGTGAGATTTTGGTCTCTACTATTATTGTATTGTTTTCTATTACTCCCTTAAGATCTTTTAGTATTTGCTTAATATATTTAGGTTATCCAATGTTGGTTGCATATATACTGATACAATTTATTATTATACATTTTTGATAAATTAACTCCTAATCATTATAAATTAACCTTTCTATCATTATATAATGACTGTTTTTCTCTTGTTAAAGTTTTTAATTGAAAGTCTGTTTTATGTGACATAGGTATAGCTAATCTTGCTCTTTTGATTTTTATTTGCATAAAATATATTTTCCATCCCTTCACTTTGAGTTTATGTGTATCCTTAAAGCTGAGTAAGTCTCTTGTAGGCAGCATATAGTCTTGTTTTTTTATGCATTTAGCCACTCTATGCCTTTTGACTAGAAAATATCCATTTACATTTTTTTAAAAGATTTTATTTATTTATTTGAAAGAGAGAGAGAATGAGAGAGAGAAAGCACATGAGAAGGGGGAGGGCCAGAGGGAGAAGCAGACTCCCTGCCGAGCAGGGAGCCCGATGTGGGACTCGATCCAGGGACTCCAGGATCATGACTTGAGCTGAAGGCAGTCGCTTAATGAACTGAGCCACCCAGGAGCCCAATCCATTTACATTTAAAGTAATTATTGATAGGTTAGGGCTTATTGTTGTCATCTTGTTAGTTGTTTTCTGGCTGGTTTTAGTTCCTTTGTTCCCTTATGGCTGTCTTATGATGATGATTGGTGAGTTGATGATTTTCCATAGTGGTATCCTTTGATTCCTTTATCTTTATCTTGTTTATATCTACTATAGGTTTTTGCTTTGGGATTACCCTGAGGCTTACATGAAACATCTTTTCAGTATAACTGCCTATTTTAAGCTGATAGCAACTTACCTTCATCTGCATACCCAAATTCTATCATTTAACTCCTCCCCACCTTTTATGTTATGTCACAATTTACATGTTCTTACATTGTGTATTTATTGATAAATTGTTATAGCTACAGCTATTTTTAATACCTTTATATTAGAGTTCAGTGATTAACATACCACCATATTACAGTATTGGAGAATTCTGAATTTAACTATACACTCACCTTTACTAGTGTGTTTTATTTGTTCATTAGTTTTCACAGCACCAATTAACATCCTTTTATTACAGCTTGAAGAAATTTTAGCATTTCTTGTAAGGTAGGTCTCATAGTGATGAACTCTCTCAGCTTTTCTTTGGGAGTCTTTATCTCTCATTCTGAAAGATATATTTGATGAGAAAAGTATTCTTGAATGACATTTTTTTTTCTAGCACTTTGAATACGTTGTCCAGCTCTCTCTTGGCCTGTAAGGTTTCTGCTGAGAAATCTGCTCATAACCTCTGGTGGTTCTCTGGTAAGTGACAAACTTCTTTTGCTGCTTTTGGGGTTTTCTCTTTATCTTTGATTTTAGACAGTTTTGTTATAATGTGTCTTGCAGAAAATAATTTTTGGTTTAAATTTTGGGAGAATCTATGAGCTTCATGAACTTGAATGTCTAAATCTCTCCCCAGTTTTGGGAAGTTATCAATCATTATTTCTTTATTTTTATTTTTTTATTTTTAAAAAGATTTTATTCATTTGAGAGAGAGAGAGAGGGAGAGAGAGAGAGAGAGAAACAGCATGAAAGGGGAGAAGGTCAGAGGGAGAAGCAGGCTCCCCGCTGAGCCAGGAGCCCTGTGTGGGACTCGATCCCAGGACTCTGGGATCATGACCTGAGCCGAAGGCAGTCGCCCAACCAACTGAGCCACCCAGGCACCCAGTCATTATTTCTTTAAATAAGCTTTTTGCTCATTTCTCTTTCTTTTCTCCTTCTTCTTCTTTATTTTTTAAGACTATTTATTTACTTGAGAGAGAGAGCACAAGAGAGCACAAAGGGAGAGGGAAAAGCAGACTCCCCATTGAGCAGGGAGTCTGATGCAGGGCTCCATCCCAAGACCCTGAGATCATGACCTGAGCCAAGGCAGATGCTTAACCAACTGAGCCACCCAGGCACCACAACCCTCACTTTTCTCCTTCTGAACTCCAGTAATCCATAGGTTGTTTATTTTATTATGTCTCATTGTTCCTATAGGCTTTCTTCATTCCTTTTCATTATTTTTCCTTTTTGCCCCTCTGACTGGATATTTTCAAATGACCTATCCTTGAATTCACTGATTCATTTCTTTTGTTTCATCTAATTAGTTGTTAAGCTCTATATTGAATTCTTCAGTTTAGTCATTGTATTCTTCAGCTCCAAAATTTGTTTGGTTCTTTTTTATGTTTTCTAATTGTTAAACTTTACATTTTGATCTTGTATTGTTTTTCCTGATATCATTAAACTGTTTATTTCTGTTCTCTTGTAGCTCTCTGAGCATCTTTCAAGCAATTATTTTGAATTCTTTGTCAGGCAATTCATATATCTCCATTTCTTTGGGATCAGTTACTAGAACTTTACTGTATTCCTTTGGTGGTGTCATGTTTACCTAATTATCATGATTCCTGTAGACTTGTGTAGGTATCTGCACATTTGAAAAAACAATAACCTCTTTCAGATTTTATGGACTGACTTTGGTATGGAAAGACCTTCACCTTAGGGTGGACACATGTTGTTGAGTGCTGCCTGGGATCTAGGGCACCGAATATGGGACTTATTTCCAGGTCTGGGGATTGAGCATGATGTCTTGTTGGTTTAAGCTGCTGGGGTCCATGACTTTGACAACTGGATGGTCCTTAGTGAATACTGTGAGGGTGCTGTAGTGGTTACAAGGGTTTTTGGGGTCCTCAGCAGCACCTCTAGGTACCAAGCAAGGCAGCAGTTATGGCTAGTGCTGGTGGTGTGCATATGCTTGGCTATGGGGGCTAGCTCTAGGTGTCTGTGTAGTGGCAGGGGCTGAATGCAGACACACATATAGTGGTGGGGGTCAGGGCCAGCAGCAAGTGTTGGGGCCAACTATGGCCATATTAGCAGCTGTGGGAGCCATGGCTGCTGGTGTGCACCACTATGGCTGCAGGGTCTCCCCATGGGTGTGCACATGGCAGTGAAGGTCAGTGATAGGAATTGAGTCAGGGGCATGCAGGTGCACAGCTGGAAGGGCTAGCTGCAGGTGAACCAGCAGTTCAGGCCAGTGATAAGATACTAGGCTGGATCTGGAGCCACAATCAGCTTTGGAGGTCCTGGCTGTCAGCATGTACTCTTTGGCTGCAGGGTTTCCCCATGGGCATGTGCATGGCAGTGGAAGCAGAGGTGAGTGTGGGTCTTGCAGGTGCACAGCTAGAGGGCTAGTGCTGAATGCACGTGTGGTGGAAGTCAGGTGCTGGGGTTTAGGCCAGTATATTGCACTTAGATCACAAAAGAGCTAGGGCTGGCCCCCAGGGTAAATTCAAGTTCTGGTGGGGGTACAGAGGGAAGGGTTGGGGAGGAAACAGAGAGGGAGTTGGTGTTTACAAATGGGAAAATCTGTATGTGTGTGTGTAAACACCAGTAGTGGGATCTGTAAGTGGCCTGTGGCAGTTGGGCTGGCCCTTGGTTTCTTCAGCAGTGAAAGCTGCTGGGGTCCCTGTGATCTATTCTGGAGAATGTTCCATGGGCACTAGAGAAGAATGTGTATTCCGTTGCTTTGGGATGGAATGTTCTGAATATGTCTGTGAAGTCCATTTGGTCCAGTGTGTCATTTAAAGTCTTTATTTCCTTGTTGATCTTTTGCTTAGATGATCTGTCCATTTCAGTCAGGGGGGTGTTAAAGTCTCCCACTATTATTGTATTGTTGTCAATGTGTTTCTTTGCTTTTGTTATTAATTGCCTTATGTAATTGGCTGCTCCCATGTTAGGGGCATAAATATTTACAATTGTTAGATCTTCTTGTTGGATAGACCCTGTAAGTAGGATATAGTGTCCTTCCTCATCTCTTATTACAGTCTTTGTTTTAAAATCTAATTTGTCTGATATAAGGATTGCCACCCCAGCTTTCTTTTGGTGTCCATTAGCATGGTAAATGGTTTTCCACCCCCTCACTTTCAATGTGGGGGTGTCTTTGGGTCTAAAATGAGTCTCTTGCAGACAGCATATTGATGGGTCTTGTTTTTTAATCCAATCTGATAGCCTGTGTCTTTTGATTGGGGCATTTAGCCCATTTACATTCAGGGTAATTATTGAAAGATATGAATTTAGTGCCATTGTATTGCCTGTAAGGGGACTGTTACTGTATATTGTCTGTGTTCCTTTCTAGTCTATGCTGCTTTTAGGCTCTCTCTTTGCTTAGAGGACCCCTTTCAATATTTCTTGGAGGGCTGGTTTTGTGTTTGCAAATTCCTTTAGTTTTCGTTTGTCCTGGAAGCTTTTTATCTCTCTTTCTATTTTCAATGACAGTCTAGCTAGATATAGTATTCTTGGCTGCATATTTTTCTCGTTTAGTGCTCTGAAGATATCATGCCAGTCCTTTCTGGCCTGCCAGGTCTCTGTGGATAGATCTGTTGCCAATCTAATGTTTCTACCATTATAGGTTACATATCTTTTCTCCCGAGCTGCTTTCAAGATTTTCTCTTTGTCTCTGAGACTCATAAGTTTTACTATTAGATGTCGGGGTGTTGACCTATTTTTATGGATTTTGAGAGGGTTTCTCTGTGCCTCCTGGATTTTGATGCCTGTTTCCTTCCCCACATTAGGGAAGATCTCTGCTATAATTTGCTCCAATATACCTTCTGCCCGCCTCTCTCTTTCTTCTTCTTCTGGGATCCCAATTATTCTAATGTTGTTTCGTCTTATCATATTGCTTATCTCTCGAATTCTGCCCTCGTGATCCAGTAGTTGTTTATCTCTCTTTTTCTCAGCTTCTTTATTTTCCATCATTTGGTCTTCTAGATCACTGAATCTCTCTTCTGCCTCATTTATCCTAGCAGTTAGTGCCCCCATTTTTGATTACACTTCATTAATAGCCTTTTTGATTTCGACTTGGTTAGATTTTAGTTCTTTTATTTCTCCAGGAAGCGTTTCTCTAATAACTTCCATGCTTTTTTCAAGCCCAGCTAGTATCTTTAAAATCATGATTCTGAACTCTAGGTCTGACATCGTACTAATGTCCATATTGAGTAGGTCCCTGGCAGACGGTACTACCTCTTGTTCTTTTTGTTGAGGTGATTTTTTTTTGTCTTCTCATTTTGTCCAGAGGAGAATAGATGAATGAGAGAACAAAATGCTAACAGGTTAACAATGTCCCCAGAAAATATACTCTAAACAAATCAGAAAATACCTGAAACCAGGGGAAAAGAAAGGGAAAGAAAGAAAAAAGAAAGAGGGGAAAAAAAAAGAAAAAGATAAAAACAAACAAAAACAGAACAAAACAAAAAAACAGAATATGATCAAATATGATCAGGCTAGTGCATAGATCAGTGCCACACACTAGATTTTGGGTGTATTTTGGTCTGTTAGAAGAAAGTGCCTCCTAAAATTTTAAAGAAAGAAAGACTTATATATGTACAAAATAAGGGTTGATACAATGAAGGGATGGAATATGACTGTAAAGATGAAAATTATGAAAAATTTTAAATTAGGAATTGATAAGGTGCTTGAAAAAAGAAAGAAGAGGATTAAAAAAAAAGAAAGAAAGAAAGAAAAAAAAGGGGAGAGAATGTGATCAGGCAGGAGACTAGAACAAAGCCATACACTAGAGATTTAGGGTATATTTTGATCCGTTAGAAGAAACTGTATCTCAAAATTTTAAAGAGAGAACAACTTATATATATGCCAAAAATAAGGGTAACTACTATGAAGGGATAGAATATGACTCTAAAAATGAAAAATAAAAAGAAATTTTTTTAAAACGGATTGATAAGATGTTGGTTGAAAAAAGGAAAAAGAAAAATTTAAAAAAAAACAGTTAAAAAATTAACTTTGAAAGACTAATGAATCATGGTAAAAAAGCCACGAATTCTATGTGCAGTATTCCCCTAGCACTGGAGTTCTGCCGTTCTCATTGATCGGTAAACTTGGTCTTGGCTTGCTGCCTGTTCTTGCTGATCTTCTGGGGGAGGGGCCTGTTGCCGTGGTTCCCCAATGTCTTTGCTGGAGGCAGAATTGCCCCGCCCTTGTCGTCCGGGCTAAGTAATCTGCTTGGGTTTGCTCTCGGGAGCTTTTGTTCCCGGCAAGCTTTCTGTACAGCTTTGGAGGATGAGAGTGAAAATGGTGGCCTCCCAATCTCTTCCCGGAGGAGCTGACAACTCGGGGCCCCACTCCTCAGTGAGTCCCCAGAGAAAAGCAGTCAGTCACTCCCTTCTTCCCGGTCTCTGGCCGCACTCTGTGCTCCCCCGGCCTGTGACCGATCTTTTCTATCTCTGGCACCCGACCTGGTGCGGGGTCTCCAAACCCAGCAGATCCCTGCGGTGCACTCCCACGCCGCTCCTCCCGGGGGAGAAAGGGGAGTCTCCCCGGCTCTGCTGCTTGTTGGGTTCCTGCTGGAGGAGCAGTGGCCCAACTGGGCCGCGGATCACGGTTTATGGCCACCCTGAGCTGAGAGCCCGCGCCTCATCTCCGTCTCTGCAGCCGGCTTCCCCGCTCCAATACCTGGGAGCTCTGCCGCACTCAGGCAGCCCTGGTCTTTCTGTGACCCCGAGGGTCCTGGGACCACACTGTCCCGCGCGGGTTCCACCCCCTGCTTAGCCACTGGAGCGACGTCCCTCAGTGGAGCCGGCTTCTAAAAGTTCCGATTTTGTGCTCCGCGGCTCTATCACTTGCCAGAAGCAGCCGAGGGAGGCCCCCTCCCCTGCAGTCTATCCTCCCGAATATCGCCTTGGATTCACTTCTCCACACGTCCTACCTTCCTGGAAGTGGTCGCTTTTCTGTTCAGAGTTGTTGCTATTCTTTTCTTTGATCTCCTGTTGAGTTCGTAGGTGTTCAGAATGGTTTGATCCCTATTCAGCTGAATTCTTGAGACCAGAGGAAATCCAGGTCTCCTACTCCTCCGCCATCCTGCTCTGCCCCCGTGTCGCTAACGTTTTTTAAGTGAACTCCTAAGCTCTTCCAGAGCTACATTTGTTTATGGATGGCTGTGTAATTGTTGATCTTTTGGGAGACACAGAGGCTGGGGTCTCCTACTCAACCATGACGGTGACATCACCTGGCTTCCTTACTCTTTTATTATAGCCCTTTTGTTTAGGACTTACCATCCTCACCCCTATGACTAAAATGTGCATCTTGACTCTCTCTTCTCTTAGAATGAGTTCTTTCTCAATAATTGCTTTTCTCTTTTCTTTTTTTTCTGCTGCAAATGGACTCCTGGCTTGCCTGCTCCACCATTCATCGAGATATATGAATACATTCTAAATCCTCCAGTAAGCAAAGCTTAGGGTCAAGTTGATGTACCTATAAAGATTAATTTAACTCTATCACCAAAATACACATATGCATATGTACAGAACATTAATCCAGAGCCCAGCAAAGGACCTTGCACAATAAAGGGAAGGACAAGAGGTAGGGAATGAAAAAGGAAAGAAAATGAAGAAAGCCCATAATAAATCCTTAATTTAATGTAGGAGGAATGGAGAGGAGCAAGTAATGACTTACAGTTTTCTAGAGATTCTGACACATTCTTTAGAGAGTATATGTTCTATAATAGAGAATAGATAAGGAGAAATAAGGTTATAATTGCCAATAGATACAATGTAACTGGAATATGTAACAATATTTAAAGCAAAATCCCCAAATACATTTACAAATTTACTCTTCATTTCCAGGGATAGAAATGTCATTTCTTCAGAAATTCTGGATGGCTGGGTTGTGCCAAATTCATATGAACCATTTGTGAAATTCATGTGAGAAAGTAACAGTATAGAAATTGCTTATCCAGAATGTAAGAAGGCTGTAGCCTCTGCTGGCAAGTCAGTCTGTGACCGGCTTTTCACATCACTGAGAAGCAGAGCCCCGCACTGTGAGAGGCTGAGGCCCCTGCTGGGAAATGCTGTCTGCACATTTGCTGGGTTTCTTGTATTGCTGGGCTCTTTGTGTTTTGTGGTGCAAGACATAAGCAGCAGAATATGGGAAATGAGGACAGGTGTATTACAGATATCTCATAGCTTTTGGTTGCACATATTTAAACTGCTCCAGGTTCATACCTTCTGTCTTTGATATGTCTTTAATCAGTAGCACAGCATACCTCTGCTTTGTAAAGCAGTAACTGGGAGGCTGATCTTTCTGTTCAGAAATAAAGGACATTTCAGACTCACTGTTATCAAGAGTCTTATGTACATAAAACTGCCTAGTGGCTGGAAAGGACCAGGTCCAGAGAGGCTCATTCTTCCTGAGCTGAATCTTTTCATGTTTAATTACATGTTTACAAGTTTAGCTACATGCCCCTAAGTAAAAATCCTCTTGTCCAGCTATAGAGACAAAACAGTTTGCAGAGAAAGTGATGTGTGTGTCTGCTGATCTGAGCTGTCTCTCTGGGGAGAAAGGGGCTTAGAAATTTCCCACTATGTCCTTTCCCTATCTCAAGACTTTGATCCAGATGAAGTGAGATATGAGTGACCAAAGTAGAAGACAGAAATGGTCTGATAACAATAGAGTCGTGTTCTACATGGAATTCCAAAATAATAAAAAAAAGTATTATATTAGCATGTTGTCTCTTTCAGTTGCAAGAAACAAAAATTCAACTTGAATTGCCTTAAAGAAAATAAATGTATTGACTCCAGCATGCACAATCAGGCAAGGCTGGATGCTGGTGTGCAAGGATTGTTGTCAGGCACCTGACCACTCCATCACTTGAATTGTCTTTTTTTTGGTGTTGACTTTGTTTGTAGGCTCTTCCCAGACAACTGAAGGCTTACATTGTACTGACTTAGTGATACCAGCAGAGTGTCTCTCATTCCTAATAGGTCCAGAAAGAATTCTCAAGTGGTTTCACTGGTCCAGGTCAGTCATATATCTGTTCCTGAACCTAACATTTACTCATGGGATCAACCATGATCCCAACCAACATGGGATCACATGCCCACTCTTTCCCCTCAGTCAGATTATGGTCCACCTCACCAACATCAATAATCTGAGAGTGAGACAGAGATGTCTCTGTGAACTCTATGAAAGAAAAAAAATAGAAAAACAAGTGGAAAGATATTCTTTATTCCTGGATAGAATGGTTTAACTTCATAGAAATGTCAATTCTCTTAAGTTAATATATAAATTTAAGGCAAGACCAACAAAAATACTAATGAACATTTCCCCTAGAGCTAGACAAATTGAATTAAAGATAATTTGAAAAATAAACAAGCAAGAACGAGGCAAACCCTAAAATGAAAAGCAATGAAAGAACCATACTTTACTTTTCCCACTAAAGTTACCCAATATTGCCTTATATTATAAACAACTGCAAAGAGTATTCTCTACATTTATTCTTGCCCATATATGTAAGGTTTTAAAGACGTCTCCTTAGAAGGGGAATTATTGGGTTTAGGATATGCACACCTACTAAACTGTTCTTTAGTATCTTTTTAACTTAAAGTTTTAAAAACTCAAATGTACTGTGACATAGATATTTCTGTGTGAATATTTTCCGAGTATGACTTACGCGTTTATCAAAAATACTAAGAATAATAGAACCCACCCCACAGAATGGGAGTTAATTGAGAGTTGAGTTTGCTCGTCAGCTCTCACCCCTGTCTGGAGCTTCCTGGTGTAATCTGAGATCGCCCTGTTCAGGGAGGGCAGGGAGAGACCCAAGACAGCGGCGGGCCACTCCAGGATGGCAGGTGACGGTTTTAATATGCAAAGGGGACTTACATACGAGGCTTGTATTGGGCAGCAGCAAGACAAATGGATCCCCACACTGGCCCACCAAATCTTAAAAATTTAAAAAGTGGCCTAAACTGGGTTCAGTCATGTATACTGTGCAGACGTTTTCAGCATCACAGCATTATCTCAAGGCTGTGTGTTCAGAGCAGCCTCTGGGAGCGGGAAAGGCTGGTGGGACCCACAGTCCAGGGACGGGGAAGAGCCTCTGAGTGCTGGGGTCCAGCTCAGAGGCGACCCATCATCATGTCTTTTTTGAGGACCTTCCCCAACTCAACGTTTAATATAATATTTTAGAGAAAATCTACAACGAATAGACATTGTGATGGTGTTAACTGAACCTCCAATATCTCTCCAACAGAAGTCTTATAACTCTTGGCCAGCCTTTGTCTTTTGTAATCACCTTAGTTCTTTGTGGCCTGTGATTTTCGTTATTGTCTTCTTCCCATCCTTTTTGAATTGATTTTCTCTTGTATCAATGCCTTCTATGCTTAAAAGGGTTCTCAGACTCTTTGAGCTTTTTTAAATCCACACTTGACTGAGTTTTCTGTTTCAAGCATCTAGCACAGTGCTTGGCAAATAGAGGACCTTCTGTTCAACTAAAATCTTTGTCAATTATAGTTTATAGCTCTAACTATCCTTGACCTTATTTGCATAGCTCCATGCAAAGTCCCATACTGGAACTTCCAATGCTGTTTGGAAATAGTATTGCCAGATGGTTCCAACAAAAATACTACGATCACTTGAGAAAAAAATTGACCGCAAACCAAAATTACACATGCCATGAGGAACAGTTTGTTGCTGACAATCTATATTACATCTTATGCTTTACATTAGATAGTTTTTAATCAAATATTTATTTTTCAAGAATATGCTTTGTTTTCAAACAAGTGGGTAATATATCCCAAGAAAGCAAATTCATTTTTTTTTGAGCCAGTACTTAATCTCTTGTATTAATTGATACATGTACTAACCATGACCAGCACTGATTTTGTACAGGAACTTCTCTGAAGTTCATTCAGGAACATTTTTCTGAGAATTATGCAAACCAGAGTAGCATTTTACAGCTGAATTTATATTTACCAGTGAATTTTAATGTTCACATATTTTTATACATCTATTAGTTATCTGTCACTGTGTAACAAAGTACTCCAAGCCTTAGTAGATTTAAATAACATTTATTATCTCTCACAGCGTTTATTAGTTTTGTGGGTCAGGAATTCAGGAGTGTTTTTGCTGAGTGGTTCTGGCTCAGGGTTTTTCAGAGTTTGAGTCCGTTGTTGATTGGGGCAGTAGCCATGTGAAGGCTTATCTGGAGATGGGCGATCCACTTCCAAAGTGGTTCATTCACCTGGTTGGCAAGTTGGTGTTGGTCGTTGGCCTCCTGCCATGTGAGCATCTCTGAGAAACTGTTGGAGTAATGGTCTGGCAGGAACATGATCCCCTGTAGCAAAGCAAACCAGAGGCTCTGTGGAATTTTCAAAAGTCACCTCTTGTCCTGGGATACTGATAGTCCACTTATGTGTACTGTTGGGGATGGTGTGAGAAAAATTTAGAGGTAACACTGCATGTAACAGGAAGAATTACATCTATGTCACGATTTTCTGAAATCAAAGTCAATGGCATTCTGTTTGCCAATTTGGGGTTGTTATCTCAAGGTCATCTTCATGACAATCAAATGAGGTGGATATTATTGTTTTGTTTTGCATTTTTATTTATTTATTTTTTTAGAGGTGGGTATTATTATTACCTCCAATTTACATATCAGAAAACTGAGAAAGAACCTACTCAAGTAATTGCTTGAGCTAAAATTTGAATTCAGGCAGTTGACTCTGAAGCTTCTTATAAACAAACTGTGCTGGCTCTTCTTTGGGTCTTATTTATTTACAGAAACAAAAACAAAAACAAAAAAACCCTCCATTTTATTATGAGAATTTTGAGTGTGCAATAAAGTAGACAGAATGATTCTATGAACCAACATGTACCCAACACCCAACTCAGCCAGCTTTCGACTGATGGGCTTTCCTGTCTCTTTCCTCCTTATTTATTTTGAAGGCAATCTGAGACATCATATGGTTTCATTCATAAATATTTCAGTGTGACTCTCTAAAAGAACTTTTTAAAACATAAACATTATCAAGCCAAAAAAAGTTGACACTAATTTCTTGATATCATTAAATATTCAGTCAATATTCACATTTCCAATTGTTTCATAAATACCATTTGTTAAAATTTTTTTTTTCATTTGAATCATGACTCAAATAAGGTCCACACATTGTGATTGGTTGATATGTCTTCCAATTTTATTTTAACTTATATGTTCCCCTCTATTTTTTATTTTCATCACTGATGAACATGTGATTTTCCTAAGCCCTGACTATTATGAACAAAGCTGCAATGAATCTCCTTGTATTTATTTTTCTTGGAATTGATGTCTCATGTCTTCATCTGTGTTTTTTTTTTTTTTTATTGGAGTGTCTGTTTTTTTCCAAACTGATTTTTAAGAGTTCTTTAACTGTTAAAAAAAGAAAATTATCTCATTTTCTGATCTGCATCTGAGAGGCAGGGCTGCCACATGGTGTCAGGAACAGGCCTGCCCGACACGGAGCGCGCTGCAGACAAAGGCCTACTGCCTCAGCCTCCCCACTCAAGAGTCCACTCCAGTGAACACTACTCTCTGGAGTGAAAGTAGCCACAGGAATTGTGGCAGTGTCACTAGTTTCGCAGTCCGGAGGCGCGGTTCACCTGGAGTCTCCTCACAACCTGGTTCGAGTGAGGCCTCCTTGCGGAGGGAGGACCAGCTGGGGGTCTGACTGCTGGGAGTGGCCCCTTCACCGCGACTCCATCAGTGACAGAGGCGTGCAGTAACCTTCCAAGTACCTTCGTGTGTGTGTAACTTACTGGGTGGCCAAGCCTGGTGAAGCTGTCAGTATTAACATGCGATTCTTTCTTTTAAATGTTAAAATAAAGATTTTTGTAGAGACTTCTAAAAAAAAGTTCTTTTAGAATGTGCAATAAAATAGAATAATTCTATGAACCAGCATGTACCCAACACCCAACTCTGCCAGCTTTCAACTGAAAAATTTTTTTTAATAACTTCTTTTTTTATTTTAAAGATTTTTATTTATTTATTTGTGAGAGAGAGAGCACAAGCGGGGGGAGCAGCAGGCAGAGGGAAAGGCAGGCTTTTCCAGCGAAGAGCCCCACGAGGGACTTGATCCCAGGACCCCTCGATCATGACCTGAGCCAGAGGCAGATGCTTAACCGACTGAGCCACCCAGGCATTCCCCACCTCCCTCTTTTTTTTTTTTTTTTTTTTGTATTTTAGGATATATAGAGATATTTTTAAAGAAGGCCGACTGTTTGCCTAGTGAGAGGCCAGGGACCAGCAGCGCCTTAGGGGAGATGGGCCTTGGGGGGTAGCGCCCAGCTCCCTCCTGCGGCGCCTCATCTGCCCTCTACCAGTTGACTCTTGATTACAGGAGGTTGGAGGTCAGGCAGGAGGTGTCCCTACAACTCGGAGAGGCCTGTGCGGGCTGGAGAGCCTGTGCCTTCCCCATCTGCAGGGCCTGGCAACCGAACGTGTGCAGTCTCCCTGGAATGCGTGCTGGCGGCAGCGAGTGCATACGCTGTGTCTGAGGTCACCCAGTGGCGGCAGCCTGACCTGGCAGTGCTCTCCTGGGGCCGCCCTTCTCCACACGCCGGGTCTGAGCGGGGAGCTCAAGGCGGAGCTCGATCCCAGGACCTTGAGATCATGACCTGAGCCGAAGGCAGACGCTTAACCGACTGAGCCACCCAGGTACAACCACCCATCCCCGCCCATTTGTTATTTATATTGGACATATTTCGTGGTGTTTTTCTCCATAAAGTTTAAAATCTGTGTGTTGTCAAATTGATGATTCTTTTCTAATATGGATTTTGGTTTGTCATCTTGCCTAGATAGGCCCTCTTTATGTCAGTATCATAAAAACACAAATCACTGATGTATATTTCTAGTACATTCATTTCAAAAATATTTAAATCTTTTCTTTTCCTGAAGTTATTTCAGTATAAGTGATTTACTTTTATTTTTTTCAAAATCCTGCCAGTAATTCTAATATCACATGTGAAATATTCTACCTTTTCCATAAAGATTTGATATGCCACTTTTACTATACTCTAAATCCCCATGATTTCCCTGCCCCTCTCTTTTGTACTCAAAATTTATTTGTGGAAAAACCTGCAGGTTTTTCTGCAAACCTGGATTTGTTGATTGCTTCCCTATAGTGTCTTTTAGTATGTTCTGCTGTCCTCTATCTTTCCTGCAAATTATTGATTGGATGTTGAAGGTTGATTGGATTCATGATTTGATTTTAATTTTTTTGGCAAGACTATTTCATAGATGGTATTGTAGTGTTCTATCAGCAGGAAGATGGTGTCTGGGTCTCCCTCTCTCTCTCTTTCTTGTGATGCCATCAGCCATTGATAATTGATGTCTAGACTTTATAATTTATTAGGTATTGCAAAATGGTAATATTCAATTACTATGTCATTCTTTTTTACTTACTAGCTAGCTGAATACTTGTATAAAGAAAAATACCTCTCATCTACTGTTTGGCTACCACCTGTCAAGTTCATATAAGAAAGGGAGGCTAAACATTAGATTACTTCTCTTTATTTGCCGGTTTTCAAAATAATGACTTAATGTATCTACAGTATGACAAATTAGATTTTTTTTGGCATCATTATTAACATGTGGATTTATTTATTTTAAAGATTTTATTTATTTGACAGAGAGAGACACAGTGAGAGAGGGAACACAAGCAGGGGGAGTGGGAAGGGGAAGCAGGCTTCCCGACCAGCAGGGAGCCCGAAGTGGGACTCCATCCCAGGACTCCGGGACCATGACCTGAGCAGAAGGCAGACGCTTAACGACTGAGCCACCCAGGTGCCTCTTAACACATGGATTTAAATATATTGTTGTGTTTAAATTCATTAGAGCTATTATTCAAACTGTCCCATTGTTGGCCAAGGAGAATATCTTCAATTTGGTTCCAGAATCCTCCTGATATGACTCTAGTAGTTTTTAAGAACTTTTTACTTCCTCTACGAGTGTGAAAAAATGAGGCTTATCTTGTTTATATTCTTTTTTTAATTTACATTTTTTGTTATGTTAATTACCATACATTACATCGTTAGTTTTTGATGTAGTGTTCCATGATTCATTGTTTGTGCATAACACCCAGTGCTCCACGCAGAACGTGCCCTCTTTCATACCCATCACCAGGCTAACCCATTCCCCCACCCTCCTTCCCTCTAGAACCCTCAGTTTGTTTTTCAGCATCCATCTTGTTAAATTCTGCCTTGGACTTGGACTCAGGCATTTTCCCAAAGGTGTTGCATAGAGATGCAGTGGGATAGTTTATATTTTTGAGTGAAGCACAGCAATACGCAGTATCTATTGGACAGGACACGAACTACTGGCACAAAGTAGTTTCCATTTTCAACATTAGGTAGTACTATATGCTATTTTCAATGATGGCATATAATTGCAGTGTTAGGTTTTGGCAGCGCTGGGGTTGGAGCCCGGGTTCCTACAAAGGGAAGAGAGGGTTCTAGGGATTCAGGATTCAATAATGAATACAGGAGATAAAAACTTTGCTTTTAGGAGCTTACATTCTCAAGGGGGGACCTAGACAATTAAAAGGTAAAATATATAGCATGTTTGATGATGTGCCATGGAAAAGATTAAATCAGGAAAATGGAATAAGCAGTGTTGAGAAAGAAGGTAATGGGCAGTGACTGGAGGGGAGATTGCTAAGAAAAGCCTCACTGAGTGTGTAACATTTGAATAAAGACCTGAAAGAGGTGAAGGAATGAGCCATGTAAGTAAGTGGAGAGAAAGTATTCTGGACAGAAGAAACAGTAAAGTGCAAACACCCTAAGGCAGGGGCATGCCTGGTGGGCCGATCAATAGCACAGAACCCAGTGTAGCTGGCACAGAGTGAATGCGGGGGAGACTGTCAGGAGAAGTATTCCGAGAGTAACACTGGGAGTGTGTGTGTGTGTGCATGCGTGGTGTAGGTGGTAGCGGGGCGGCACGACAGATTTATGGAGAACAGTGGGCCACTCTAAGAATTTGAGCTAAGAAATTTGACCATTACTCTGAGTACCAGTAAAGAGCTTGGAGGATGAGAATAGCATGATCTCATTTATGTTTAAAAAGATCACCCTGACAGCAGTGTGAGAATGGGCTGAAGGACTTGAACGAAAGAAATAAGGAGATTGGTGCAGAAGCTCTTACAATAATCCCGGGGAGAGATGACTGTGAATTGGACCAGGTTGATAGCAGTGGAGCTGACAAGAGATGGTGAGATTTTCAGTGGGTGGAAGGATGGATGGATAGATGGATGTAAGATAGGATCTGAGCAACAAAAAATATGGAATTATCATTGGCTGAGAAAGGAAGATGGAGGGACAGGGGTGTGTGGGAGAGGAAGACTAAAAGTTCTGATTTGGACTTGTTGAGATGGAATGCCTGTTAGTTATCCAAGTGGAGAGAGGAGGAAGCCGAAGAGTATGGAAGTCTAGAATTCAGGAGAGAAGGCTGAGCTAATACCACAAATTTGGGAGACATCGGCATACTGAAGTTATTTAAAGCCAAGACACTAGATGAGATACCCAAGGGAATAAGTGGTATAGTTTAAAGAAAGGAGCTCCAAAAACCTAGGAGAGAAAAACAAAAGAGTGGGCTCATGTCAGAGTAACACAGAAGCTGACCTGAAAGAGCTGAATCATTTGAACAACAAAAGAAAGAGAGAGAGAGAGAGAGAGAGAGAGAGAGAAAGGAAGGAAGGAAGGAAGAAAGGAAGGAAGAAAGGAAGAAAGAAAGAAAGAGAAAGAGAAAGAAAGAAAGAAAGAAAGAAAGAAAGAAAGAAAGAAAGAAAGACAAATCTTCCTTACTAGAGAATTCCATTTGGTATGTATAGATACTCTCCTCTTCAGATGGTGGAAACTTGCCTGCCTTGAGGGGACTTAATGACTGAGTTTCAAATAATAGACCATAGGAAGGGGGAATTACAACTTACAGTGGAAAAAGCTGGCAAATGCTGGGAAATTGTCCTAAGAAATACTGGGAAACTGTCACACACCAGCGGAGACTAGAGAGGCATGACAAGTACATGAAATGTGGTACCCTGAATTGGATTACTGGAACAGAAAGAGAATATTAATCGAAAAACTGGTGAAATTCAAATAAACCTAAAGATTAATTAATAATGCACCAGGGATTTTTATTTTTGGTTTTGTTTTTGTTTTCTGTGGGGTTTTTGTCTTCCTGTTTTTGTTTGTTTTTCTAGCTTTGACAAATAGACTATGGTAATGTAAGATGTTACTAATAGGTGAGTGGTGTACCAAAACTCTGTGTATTGTCTTTTCCACTTTACTATAAATCTGAAATTATTCCAAAATAAAAAGCTTGTTGAATTAAAAAACAAAACAAAACAAGGAGAACATAAAGTCTCTCCCCTTATTTAAAAAAGGCCTTCCCAAGATTGTCTATATTGGCTGGAGCTCTGAAGTTATCAAAGATATTCATTTTGGCTGTGAAGGTAATCTTGGACCGTGCACCAGTATGGAAGAGGTAACCAGAGCCAATATCAGTTGCCTTGGTTACAGGAGACTTACTGCTCACAAAGAGAAAAAGTCAAGTAGATTCAAGCTTGACCTTGCTACATATGAACTATAAAAAGGAAAATACCAGTCCTTCCCAGGGAAAAATACAGCATAGACCTATCTAGCCTGAAAGGTTGAGAAAGGAAAATGAGATCTGGCTCTCTGGCTAAGGCTACTTACCATTTTCCACATGGTCCCACTTGATTACATGTTTTCCTTGATGTGATTCATTTTTTAAAAAGCTAGGATTTGAGTAATTTAAACGTGTTTTAAATGATTTATTTTACATCTTGAACATATGCTATCAGTAGTGTTCTAGTAGGTTATATTCACTAATATGTCAATTCTTTTACACATAAAATGTTTCCATTTACTAAAACAGCTAAAAACAACAAAAAGACTGAACATAGCATAAGAAAACCTAGGGACTTGTGAAACTTATTACCAACAGGGCATAAAATACGTTAGTAAATTCAATTTCTAGCTTCACATTGACCGTCTACATGATTGTGAATTTATTTCTTCAAAGTCTTTATTCCCAGATTATTTTTGTTTTCATTATAAATGATAACTTTAGGGCATGTCATGTTCCCAGTGTATTTGCTCAATTTTATCATTAAGTACAACATTTTTTACCTTGCTTATATATATATGTATATGTATATATACATATATATATATATACACATATATATATAATGCACATATCATGTTCTAATCTAAAATCCCTAAGGGCATGTATACCTTGGGAAGTAATATGATCTATTGAGATAGTGATATTTCATTCTTTTAGAATTATATAAACATACTTTTATGTAATTCCATTAAAAAATATACGGTGTCTGTTGATGGGAAGGTGAAAGGCAACGGTGTCACCACTGGCCGTAGAATGTCTCATTTGGCTTTGATTATCTTTGACATTTCTATTTTGAGGGTTTTTTTCTTTATCTAAGAAAAAAAAATTTTTTTTTTTCCCTTTCTGTCTCATCACCCGTGAAGCTGGTGGACAAACAAAACCTTCTTAGGAGCATTTAGCTAGCATTTTTCATGCCCTGGGTGCAAAAATCATAGCTAACTTCCATGCTTTTCCCATTTCGGTCTGTGTGAATACTCCCCTGATCTGGGAATTTAAGGGATCTGAGGGAGGACCAGCACATTACTGTCCTCATGCGTCAATTCACTACGATAGGTCAAAGTGTGACCTTAGTGACTTTGTAGCTGAGTTCTGGTAAGGAATATTATTTTTTTAAATTTTTAGATTTTTATTTATTTATTTGACAGAGAGAGAGACACAGTGAGAGAGGGAACATAAACAGGGGGAGTGGGAGAGGGAGAAGCAGGCTTCCCGTGGAGCAGGGAGCCTGATGCAGGGCTCAATCCCAGGACGCTGGGATCATGACCTGAGCCGAAGGCAGACGCTTAACGACTGAGCCACCCAGGAGCCCCAGGAATTTTATTTTTAAAATGGTATGTATCGCTTAAGATATGAATTTCTAATGACTTTAAGGAGTATGTATAAACCTGTGACTTTCCCTTAACAAAACAAGTTTCTGGATTTTAGGATTCTGGGGATTTTCAGCACCCTCTTTCCCCTAGACATAGCCCTTCACATACATTTAATTCAGATGCGGAAAAAAATGGACAGCATCATTGTCTTTTCATCATATTTTTAAGAACAATTAGAAACTTTACTTCTTCTAGGGGGGTGGGGATGCTGATGTTTCCCCAGGCTTCAGGGGCTGGTTTCTTAATCATAAATGATCTCTGCTCTTTGAAGGCTCCAATTTGTCATATCATAGCATGGGGTTGGCACAGCCAAGACGCCCACTCTAGTCACTTGTGTCAAACTAGTAATACTTTTCCTTTTTAGTTTACATTTAGCCAAAGTAGGAGAATATGCAATCATTTGAATGTGCTAGGAAAACTATTAGGACATACTGCTTTGGGCAGCTTAAGCTGTCCAAATTTTATTGATGCATCTGTTCTGTATTTGGATATACTCATTTATTTAAAAAAGTGAATATTTATTAACAACCTTGAGAAAACAGAATAAGAATCATCAGCTTCCATTTAAAAAGATTTCTATTCAGTCACTTTGAATAGTATATTTAAAGTATCAATAAAACAGATATTTTGAATAGTCCAGGTTGGATGGTAAGTATTAAGCATGCCCTCAGAATTTAAGATAATTACAGGATAATATGGGATTAAAACTTGAAATGCAGCTGGGAATTGATATTAAACTGTTCCTAAACTTTTCAGAATTTTTACGTTCCAGTTTGGTAATGCTGTTTTTCTGACAGATTTCTTTGTCTCCATCAGTGTAAAAGTACCACTGTGGCATGCATATGTATTTTAAATTAATGTCAATTTGAATTAACTTAAAAGTTGTGTAAAACCGATTGTTCCAAGAAGCTTGAGGGATTGGAGAATTGAGGTGGCTATTAGCAACCAATTTTGAGCACTCATTGAACTTTATCTTCCAACGCCAAATCTCTCATTTTAAGTGAATCATTTTGATAAGGGAAGGAACAGTATTCTACAAATTCAGGATGAAAGACTACCATTGCTCAAGCATAATTACTATGACTGACATAAATACTTTAAGTAACAAAACTCTCTCTCAACACTGTCAGCCCATCCTGTATTCCAAATTCAATTTGTAGATAAGGAGAATTAAAAAGGAGATGAGAAATGGCATGCATTCTAATCTGCCATCAAGGTTATGAAGTAGTTAAATTCCCTTGTTTTCTTTTGTTTTTCTGTTTTTGCTTTTGTTTTGTAATATATCTTTTCTAAAACCTGATTATTTTAACAGTACAGCTTTATTTTCTAAAATGAAAATATTTATCAGTAAGGCAAATTTCTCTTTGGAAAAAAAAAAGACCTGGAAGAAAAAATTAGAATAGAAGAAAATCGAATTATAAAAAATGAAATAACTTGACTAGCCAATGTAGCCAAAGTAAATGGCGCCATCTAAGCTTTCATCTTTTCTTTTTCTGCAGTTGAATTAACTTATTTATTTTGTTGTACATGTTATTGGAGTTGATTACTAATAATTAAAAAGTCCTCAGAGCCCTTAAACGTGAGCTCCTTGCTTTATTATAAAGCCTCTTTTCTGCCACATCAGTGTGATTTGAGGGTCAGAGATCACGGTTATCCGTAGACCAGCCACAGGAAGTTAGAAATTCACCTGTTATATGTTTTTCTGTTTAACTTTAAGTTTCTCTATAAGCTCAGTTTCAGAGTCACAGTGTGACCTTGGGCAAACTGCTTAACCTTTCTGGACATCATGTGCCTCCAAGACTCCCCACTAAGGTGCTTTCCAGTTCTAAAATGCAGTTGATGAATATGTAAGTCAAACTGAAATACTGGGATTCATTCATTAGTCAATTATGTTCTTGTTTGTAGGAGAAATCCGTTATTCAAACAAAATACTCTCTTACTAAAATAGGCCATGGTCTGAAAGAATCTTTTCAGAGTTTGGAACTGGAAGATTTTTTTGTTTTGTTTTGTTTTGTTTTTTTTTCTCAAAACAGACCAGACACATTTCTAGTGTATGGAATAGTGTTTCTCCAAAGGTGGCTAAGAGAAGGAGGCTCTTCTACTTCAGTTTTATTAAAAATATATATATATATATATACCAAAGAATGAGAACTGAAGCAAGGGGATCACTGTGTGTCCTTGCAATGTCATATAGGCCCATCCAAGGCTTATTTAATTCTTTGGGGTAATATCCTTTGGTCTGATCTATCATTTACTATTAATTAGGGCCTGCATCCTGTGAAGTTCCATGTTAATGCATAGAATTTTATGTGGTAGAGATGCAAATGACTTCTATATAACCCCTAAAGTTACAGTCTTATTGCTTTGTAGAATATCCAGCAGCTTTGTATCTACTCTAGTAATCTTATTTCAACTTTCTTTCTTCAGTTTCTATCACTGCTTCGTTCTCTAAATATTCTTTGAACCAGCTTTATCATTCTGCTGATTTCCTCATTAATGAGCTATGTAAGTTTTGACACACTTTATATTTGTAAGAGCCATAGTTGTAACATTGAGACATTTTTACTTTGACAGTTCACTGTTGTATTTGCTACCTTCCTACTGCCACCACCCGGAAGAGTTAAAGGGTTGCCCGGAGCAGAAGAAGTTCTAGCTCTAGATACTGAGCTCCTAGCTACTGGGATTTCCATCCTCTTTCCTTTTTCATCTGTGTCCTGCTCTCTACTTCATGGTGTCTGTTGCAATGATTGATACAGCGCAGGGACTTGGACCTTACACATGTGCGCTTTTGGCTCTTTTCAAGCAACTTAACATGTAGCGATTTGCAGTTTTGCTGAGGAATGAGTTTTGGTTGCAGGCTTTGCAACACTGATGTGCTGCAATGACTCACAGAGGAAGGGAGGGTCCGGCACAGCCTCTGATTTTTAACTTGGCAGGTGTCATTCTCTACTCATTAGCATGCACCCAAACTCACCTAAAGTGAGAAAAACTTAGTTTATTTGTGTAAAATTGGCTAAAAAAGAAAATCATCTGCTAGTGTTGTTAATGGTAATAAAAAGTAAGGAGATCTAGGAACACAATGATTGTAAGCCACAAAACAGAAGTTTTGGAGGTGTGAGTTATACTGAAAATTCACAGTTAACCCAGCAAAGAAGAGTGAAAAATGTTTGTCTCTCTTAATAATCAACCACTTAATTAAAATAATATATTTATTCTTATTTGTTGTCAAAACTTAATAAATAGTATTGATGTTTCAAGGGTTTGAGAAAGGGTTGTTTCTTTCAACTTGTATTCATAATGTCGAGTTTAAATTTTAGCTCTTCTACTAATTAGCTATAGAAGCTATACCTATAATCTCTGGGTTGTAAATTCCAGAAAGACATTATTTATTGATTTATTGAATATCTCACATGAACTTCTAGGTTTGGGATAGATCATTAAGTATTGCAAAGATCCCTGCCCTCAAGGAACTTTCATTTTGCATTATAGCAGGGGGAGGTAGGGAGAAGAAGCTGGTGAATAGACAATAAAAAGATAAATAAATTACCAAAATACCTTAGAATAGGATAAATGACATAGAAAATGGAAAGAAATGGAACAAGGGTAAATGAGGGTTGGCAAGGTGTGTGTGTGTGTGTGTGTGTGTGTGTGTGTATGTGTAGTTGTGTTGTTGCAGTAATAAAGAAGGGGGTGAAGGTAAGCCTCTATGATACGGTGTTTGAGCAAAGACATGAAAGAGGTGAGGGAGTTAACAGAGCTGGAAGTAACATCTACACAGAAGGAACAGCTAAAATATAGGTGGTAAGGTGGGAGCTTGTCTGGCCCATGTTCTAGGAACAGGGTGGGGTCAGTGTGGCTGGGGTGGAGCGATCAAGGGGGAGAGTAGTTAGAGATGAGGTCAGAGAGGTAAGTGATATAGGTTGTCAGTCATAAGGTCTAGGAAGCCATTTCTTTTCCTCTGTACCAATGGGAAGACAATCAGGGATTTTAGCAGAAGAGTGATATAAGAATGTTTTAAAAATATCATTCTGGCTGCCATGCTGAGAGTAACTTATAAAGGGACAGGGGGCAGTGGGAGAGCTGTTAAGAGGTTATTGCAGTAGCCAGGAGAGAGATGATGGCTTGGACCAGCTAGCAGCAGAAAAAGTAGTGAAAAGCATTCAGATTCTAAATATATTTTGAGGGTGCCTGGGTGGCTCAGATGGTTAAGCGTCTGCCTTCGGCTCAGGTCATGATCCCGGGGTCCTGGGATCGAGCCCCACATTAGGCTCCTGGCTCAATGGGGAGCCTGCCTCTCCCTCTCCCTCTGCTTCTTTCCCTGCTCATGCTCTCTCTCTATCTCTGTGTTTCAAACGAATAAATAAAATCTTAAAAAATAATCAATATGTTTAAGAAAATAGGGTGTGGCAGCCAGCCACCAAGATGATACCCAATGATTCTCACCTTCTGATAAGGAAATGTTTTTTAAGTCATCTGTTGTATTGAATCAGGCTGAGATGAGTGACCAATAGAATACTGCAGAGGTGATGACATGTGATTTCTGAGGCAAGGTCATGAAAGGCACGGCAGCTTCTGTCTTGTTCTCTTAGACCACTGGTTCTTGCTGAATCCAGCCACCAGGCCATGAGGATACTCAAGCAGTCCTGTAGCGAGGTTCTTGTGGAGAGGAAGAGAGGCCTCTCCCACCTCTGCCAACAACTAGCACCAACTTGCCAACACGAGAGTGAACTACATGGGAAGAGATCTTTCCTCCCCAAACCTTCAGATGACTGTAGCTCCAGCTGACAACTGACTGGAGCCTCATGGGAGACTCCAAACTAAAGTGATCTAGTGGAGATGTTCTCTAATTTCCAATCTGGCAAGATGATACTATATACTAAGTGGGTTTTTTTTTTTTTTTTTAGCCACTAATTTTTAGAGTTATTTGTTATGCAGCAAATCTGTTGGTAAATAATACAAGGGGATTTTGCAAATAATGGTCATGAATTCAGAAGGCACAGTGGATGGGTTTCAGGAATGGTGGAAGGAAGGGAGAAGGTGACAGAAGAGGGTAAGTAGGGAGCTTGAAGGGGATTAGTGTGTGGAGATGGGAGGGAATCTGGGAGGTTTTGTGGTAGCTGACAGACTGAAGATAAATGAAAAACTGAGATGGTTTGAGATGGTTATCAAGATGGTGGTGGTGAGAGCATGTGTATGGTGCTGAAGAGGAGATTTCCGGAGGTCTGCCTTCACCTTTGATGATGGAGATAGAAGTGACAGAGGAGGGTGGTCTTCATCCCAGAGCCTGTTCAGTGTTGGCCACTGGTCTTATGTGTGTGCTCTATGAGATCTAAGAACATTAAACAACTGGTTTGAGATCACACAGCTAACAAGGCAGAGTCAGAATTTGGATTTGGGTCCCTTAACTTAAAATCCTGCCTTTCTTCCACATTTCTGGAGACAGAAACATTTTGAAACCAAGGTACCTTCATTTTCCCAGGGCGGGATGAAGATTAGTCATCTCAAACATAGATTTGTGGAGTGTAATTATAAATACTTTTTTAAAAATCCCACACAGTAATGTGCATAGTGACATAGAAAACAATCTACTCTGAGAGCCAATGGCCATGAGCCACCAGTAATAGAGCCATAGAGTAATACTGAGACGTAGCAGATGCCAGCAAATAGGAAAAAAGAGATGAGAACCAGAGGATGCTAAGTTCATTGTTTTATTGTCTTTCCCCACAGTAAGAATGTAAATTCTAGGAGGGCAGAACTAGTGCCTGGTGCCTGGTACTCAATAAATATTAGTGTGTGTGTGTGGAATAAATGAGGGAAAGGGCCCCAGCCGATGGAGAAGTGTTTGGATGAGAAAATGCTCAGTAACATGTGCAGAAGAAGAGAGGGGCCTGTGTGTGGGTGCCCCTCCTCTACCTACTCTCTTTGGCTTGGGGTGGGACCCAGACACTGATAGTTTTTTAAGTCCCCCAGGTGAATATTTTGGTGTAGCTAGGATTGGGAGGCAACGGACAACTTAAAAGTATTATATTTCTCAGGAAATTTGAATGTTGAGAAATCCAAACTTTAGAGGAAAGGAATGCAGTTCTGACTAGTGCCATTTTGGACATCTGTGGGTGGGGAAGCCCCCAGAAATGACACTAACCTAGACCTTGTGTGACACTGGGAGAGGAGGTGCTCAAGAAAGTTTTGCTGCAGGGATGCATGAATTCGCACCAGGCAAGATGCCTCTTGCCCTCCATGTGTAAAGACCAATCTCTGTACCTGGAAAAACTGAGCGATGGAGACCTCAGACACTGGGATAGTCTGAGAAGCAAAAGTTTTAGATCAGTTGTGGGAGGATGTACTGGGAAGGGGATGGTGGTGAGTCCATGTGTAGACAAAACATAAATATGTCTTGCATACATATACTATTTGTTTTCCAAAAGGCTATTGATAATACCATGGTGAATAAAAAACAAAATTTTGTCAAATATTGGTTTCGCCCAAGCCTTTTTTAATTCTTTTTTATTTTCTTATTCAACAGATAGCAAAATAATAATTATTGTCATGTGGGAGCTTTTTTCTTTTAACATTTGAAAAGAAGTCCTTATATTTAAAAAAGGATGATGTCATCTTATTCCTCTAGTCCCGAAGGAAGCTGCTTTGGAGGAGAGAAGGGAACGCATGACAGTGAGGGGGGTGGCGGAGGGCTGTTCCGGGTATTCCCAGTATATTCCATTTTATTTTGCACTGGAGGAAGCTGGAGTTAATATGAGCTCTGAGTGTACAAGTTTGGTGTAAAATAAAGCATCTTCATCCTGGTCTCCTCAGAGGAGAGGAGGTTTGGGGCTTCTGGGGTAGGTAGTTTATCCACGGTCCCTCCAGCATAAGAGTAGCTCTTATTCCTGGCAAAAGCCAGGCTATCTACCTCTGTCATGATAATTAGCAGTCAGAAGAGTTATCCGTTTCTTTATCAGCTCCAAGGAAGAAAGGGTAAATGATAAAGGAGCATCCTTGCCTAAAATGAATGAATATAATGGGTAAATGCTTATCTTTACAGTGACTCACTGCTTCACGCTGACCTCTGAATAGAGTATATGCAGGCTACTTCTACATTCTCCATCAAATCATTAAGAGTGAAATGACAATGACCAACCACTGTCTCCGACATTTCCTATATATGAAAAGCACTTAGGAGATGGAAAGACCGGGCAGTCATGAAACAGCTATGAAGACGCAAGAGCAAAAACATCAGCTGTGACATTCAGCTGCTCGATTATGCCAGAAAGTGGTTAGTGCCCTTTCGTCTGGGTCTTTAATTCTAATGTAGACTCAAGACAGGAAAAGGCCACCATTATAGAAAAACGGTGGAATGAATATTTGACTTGGAGTCAAGTCCTGTTTCTCAGTCACTGCTCTGACAGTTAAAACTTGTTCATCTTGAGTAAGTCATGTGCTCACCCAGAGTCTCAATTCCCCATCTGTAACTGGGGAGTGAGAAGAATTTCTGCTCTTCCACTTTAGTGAGTTGTATGGTCCAAATGACATAATAAATATTCTAAACACATTTCACAAAATATAAAATATCACGTAGATATTTGTTATTCTCATCGCATGAATTATCAATGACTAAATTTAGTCCAAAACAGAGCTGTCCAGATTGTGGCTTCACAACATTTAGTTCTGCATTTTAGAGCATCTCATATTCTCTTCAGCAGTAAATATTTATTGTAGGCGCATGAGTAGTCACGGGACTTCAGGTTAAAGGTAAGTGTTCTAGAGGGGAGGAGGGTGGGGGGATGGGTTAGCCCGGTGATGGGTATTAAGGAGGGCACGTTCTGCATGGAGCACTGGGTGTTATACGCAAACAATGAATCATGGAACACTACATCAAAAACTAATGATGTAATGTATGGTGATTAACATAACATAACAGAATAAAAAAAGATAATTGTAAATACGTCTTTATAGATATCTATAGATATCCATAAACAAATAGTGGAGAGGAAAATTGCCAAAACTTACCCGGGGAGAGCCAAGTCCACTTTTAAGGTGAAAAATGTGACTTTTTTGGTAAGGTTGATGATAAAGGGTTTTGAAAAGTTATTGAAAAATGGAGATATTGGAACCCTCGGGGAGCTTGTCACGAGGAGAGAAGAACTGCTCGAACAGTGCATGAGCAAGGACCAGCAGGAGTGTAATGTGAGAGCCAGCAGGCACTGCCAGGCACTGAAGCTTGACAGCGGTGTGCACCATGCTTTTGGGTAGAGCGTGGCATAGATGATCAAAACTTCCGGGTAAGGTGCGGGGGAAATTGGTGTCCCAGAATGGAGGCCTTGCTACCTGTAGCATCTTCAGCACCTCAGTATGTTTCCAAAATGCTCTCACGAGAGGTTACTGGCACCGTATAGAACTCTTGAGTACTCCTAGCTCTTCCACCTGTTTTGCCCTGCTCCATACATGAGGTCTTTTTGGTTCCATAGTTATTAATGTTTACATTTTGGTTTCCAGTACTCCGTTAACAGCCGCAGACAAGGCTGCCTTTGCCCCTTGGCCTCCTGAATTGCAATCATGTGCATGAAATTTCGTATCCCAGTGCTCAGTTCAGGCCTTCCAGACCCACAGCAATTTCCATTAGTGGCCACAGCCATATTCCCCATGCACCCGGGAAGGGAGACATACAGAAATATTTATGGTAAGTCAACAATAAATATGTAATTCTCAGCTTCCAGATAATTAAAACAAGGAGGAAACTTAATGGTATATCACACCTATCTGGCTTTGGAGCGTTGCGTGGCTTCTGTGTACCTAAGCCTTCTTTAGTTTTGAACTTTCATTTCTCACCACCTCCTCTAGCCTCCTAATACACCTTGTCTGGGACTGTTTATTTGGCTGAGCCCTACTTTTGCTTTTTTTCCAACACTAACTCTAATCCTTTACCTAATTCAACTGCTTTCTTGATGAACGATCCTGGAAAGTAAGTAGGTAAAACTTGGAGGAAGCACAATTTTGTCTTTGTTTTTCAAGGGTAAACAAGGCTTATGAAAAGAACAAAATAATATAAGCATGATTTTTTCCACCCGTGCTGAGTAGAATGAAAATACACAGGTCCACCTCATCAACTTTTTTTTTCCCAGTAAAAAAACATATAGCCTAACCATATTTCTCCATTTTCCCTAGGACTTGTACAGGATTCTAAATTATAGTGAAAGATTGAAGGAAATGATTTGGAAGGATTAAAGTCAGCTGGATAGAAGGTATTTAGGGAGGTGCAGTAATTATGACTGTAATAATATTGGGAAACTCTGAGTGTATGTACTCCCTTGGCCATCCATTTGGAAATGATGGGCCATCATGAAGCTTTTCTAGAAGTTCCTAAAGAAGAGGTCATTCAGCAGACACTTTCACAATGATTCAGAAGACCTTCAGCTTTCAGAGGAATAAAGCTTTACAGTGAACAGAGGGTATTATGCAGATGTATCCCACAGAGGATCTGCTGGACAGATTGGTGTCCATATGAATTCCTTTGGCAAGAGATACTGAAAGTTCTGGACTTGTGACTTTAAAATCTGGTAACAAATGAGCCTAATGAATCAGAGGAAGGCAAAGGTCAGCTGCCTGTGTATGGGATGTGTCCTATTAACATTGAGTTTTACTATTGACTTAGGACATAGCAGAAGTGCAGCTGAGTCAGACTCTAGTGCTTCTGATCTGGGCAAAATCAGGGTTAACTAGATCAAAATTCTCTGGTGAGTAAGATAAACCAAAAGATTCATGGTATCCATTTTAAAAATTATTTCTTTCTCTCTGTCTCTCTCTTGGGTTTATTTGCATTTCCATAATTCCTTAATCCCAGAATGAATTTATGTTTTATAGTCTGATACTTTTAATTTTTAGAATTTAGATTTGTAGCCCATTAACAGATTTTTTATTTTATTTTACTTTTTTTTTTTTTAAACCAAACAGATGATACAGAGTGGTACAATCAACTTGGTTATGTAGGAGTTTGCTTAGGACAAAATGAATCATTCATATCAGTGAAACAGAGTTCCTGCTGCCCCTTTAGTCCCTAACTCCACGGAAATTTAAAAAAAAATCTGTGCTAGTATTTATTCAGTCATTTAATATTTTATAATGAACATTGACAGTTTTTAAGGGACCTAGATATGGCAGCACACATGTTTCTGTTTGTTTCGTCATGGGTTTGGGATTTTTTTGTGCAGAATTTTCATGGTTCTCTGGTTTTTAAATAGATTAGTATGACACTGTAGAACATTTCTTGTTAGCGGGGAAAATTTGGCAGCAACAGTGTCTAGCAGAAATAGGGGTAAAACCGCTCCCAAATGGAGTCTTCTTAAAGCCTCGGAGACTAAAGGACTAGATTCTGTGTGGTCTTACTGAGCTCCACGAGCTTGCTGTGTATCTTTCTCTTTTGCCTACTCCCCTTTGCGCACACCTGTCACTAACCCTGACATCACACAGACACTGAAACCCGAATAGATCTAGGTCTTTCTGCCTCTGTCAGATTTAAACAAAACCCAAATAAAGTATAAAATGCCTTTAAAATTCCTATGTGCTTTTGCTGAAGTATTTTGAGGAGATGGCAAACTGGAATTACGTCGCATGGTGCATGGCAATCTTTGCCATTACCTACATGGCTACATACTGCCCCCTCTCCCCTCCCAACTCTCTTTTCTCTCTCCTAGACAGTCAGTCAGAATCCCACCTCCTCCTGGGTTTGCCAGTTCCTCTGCCCTCCCCTGCTCCCTCCTTCAGTCTTCCAGATCTATTCTATTCCTTAGTCTGCAGCTCAGTGCCTTCTTAGTTCTTTACCTTCATCGAGTACCCCATGTCAGTACAGGAAAGGTCCTGGCAGTGAGTAGCAAGCAAGCCATCTCCTGAAACTGGCGGGAGAAGAAAAGTGATGAATATATTAATATTTTTAGCTCTGTCAAACAGACTCAGACACATTCAAATACAGATTTAGAACTCAGACTCTGCATAAGAAATATTGGTTGCTACCAACCTTTATTCCATTCCTGACACTGTTTCCGCTACATTGCCCGTTTCACAAGCTTCACTGTATGCAGTTCCTGGGGAAAGTAATGAGAAGTGCCAGAAGCTATTTAGGAGGTAGTGTCCTGACTGACTCTTCCAAGGGAGAAGTCTTGGCCTGACTCTGAGCTGGGACATGAGCACAGAGGGAAACTGTCGAATGCAGCTCTGTGTAGATGCCTACATTTAGGAGGGCAGTTCCAAGCCATGTTGGAAAGGAATAAGACAATGGGACAGGAAATGTGCATGTTTATTTTGCAAAAGGAAAGACAGGAATTTGTTGATATGAAAGGGAAAGAGCAGAACAAAACCAGAAAGGTTATCACAATTGAGGCAAACAGCCAGCAGAGATCAGAGGTGCAAAGGAAGAGACAATGAAGTTATCCAAGGGGGAAAGTGTGGGCAATGGAAGGTGTTAAAATTTCGTAACACCATGGTTTTATTCCCTTTAAGGAGCTTATCCTATATTGTTTTAATGGTTGTTGTTGTGAATATGGCTTCTCTTTTCTTCTATACTCCTTGAGGGTGGGATCCAGGTTTGATTTGCTCATGTTGTGGGAAATCTTGGGTGCTCCCAGATATCCAGCGCATATCCAGAAGGGCACTGGGTAGTCTTGAATATTTGTAAGGAGACAGGAGCAGTGCTGTTGGCTGAATAGATGATGAAAGACTTGGGGTGCCTGCGTGGCTTAGTCATTAAGCGTCTGCCTTCAGCTCAGTTCATGGTCCCGGGGTCCTGGGATCAAGCAAGCCCCACATCGGGCTCCCTGCTCAGTGGGGAATCTGCTTCTCCCTCTCCTCCCGGCTCGTGCTCTCTGTCGCTATCTCTGTCTCTCTCTCTCAAATAAATAAATAAAATCTTAAAAAAAAAAAAGACTTAATTAGGAGTTTGGAAATTCTAATGACAAGCCTAACTCTAGTTCTGTGGTCTTGATACTTTCTGTTTAAGAGTTTATTTAAATATTAAGTGTTATAATCTTGACAAGTACTTTACCTCTTATCACACTGACTAAGGCTATTCCTGGCCATATACCATAAGTAAAATAAAACAAAATAAAAACATTGAAATTACAATAGGAAGCCATGTTAATTGTGGAAAAAAGTGTGAATCAACTCTAATTCCTTTCAGACATATTGATAGCTGGGGCTATAGATATATATTTATACATTTTGGTACCATATAGTTACTTGATAAATTATTTTATTTAACAACATAACATGAATATCTTTTCACATCATTAGATTTCAGTGAGATATCAGAAAATGTGGTTTGAGAGCAAGTTAGGTTGGAATAAATCCATACTGTGAATCATTTATTCTGTAACTTGGAAATCAGATGTTTGGAACAAATGGTATTATTAGTTAGAAAAAGACCAAATTCTTCCTAGGAACCTGAATAATCACGAAATATACAGCTCTTCACAATAGAGCCTGGTAGAGGAAAAGCCATTTAGGTGGCAGGGCAAGCATATGACTACCTTAATAGCATTTTTGCTATATTCTGCAAAAGAATCTAGTCATGATTAGTGAATTAATATTTGTAAAGCCTTTCACAATATATTTAATTTTAAAACTATACACTACATTATCCATAAATATTAATTTAGGGCATGGTTTTGCCTTTTCTTTTTTCTACAAGGAAGAAAAAAAATGCCCTTCATGATAAAAAAAAAAAATCCAATGTATTTTCTAGTTCTTAGTTTTGAACTCATATGCTACTGAAAAACTGAGATACTCTAGAAAATGATTTAATGTCAGAATTACAATACCTGATTTATTATTCACAGCATAATTTTTTATTAAATACATTTCAATCCTATTATCATTTTTTAAACTACTTATCTCCAATCAAGATGAAAATGCCCATTTCTTCATCTTTATTCATGCCTTTCACATTCCAGTGCCCTAGAAAGAGGTTTTCTCCATTTCTTAAATGGAAAAATCTGGGTTGCTCGTTATATCTGAAAGATAGAAAGATGTAGTGGAAATGAGTGATAAAAAAGCTCTATAACAGCGACCATTTGCTTCATTGTGTTCGCTGCCCTAGAATAGGTTCTGTTATTTTTGTCTTCACCAAAAACCATTTGGTTCCCTTGTCAGGGTCATTTTCTTCTCCCTACAGTCTTCTGGGGGGTCTAGACAGTCACCTGAGACTCCAGAAGATGCTTTTCCCCCTATGCAGCATAACTGGGAAAAGTTTCTCTCCAAAAGTGGCACTAGGCTGAAAATAAAATTCTTTAAAAGGGTACAGTAAGAAAGCAAAAAAATATTTTCTTTCTAATAGATGTAGATGGAAATTTTGTGTATGTAGTGGGCCCTGAGAAGACCTAACTGATTTGTAACATAAAAATGTATTTCCTCCAAAAACCAAGCTTCCTGGAAATTTATTTTCAAATAACAGAAGTCTTGGAAAGAAACATGAAAGGTCTGCTACTATTTAAAAAGTCTGGGTTATTAAAACATATGTAGATGCATCCTGAGATAAGACATACAAATTTCAGGAGGACTATCTTTTAACACAGATCTTGTTTTATTTTTTTACTTGGCATAACAGAGAATCCAACACCCTATTTCATAGATGCCATCTGTTTTTGGTTGACCTTAATTTTCTGGATGACTGCTTTTCTTCAAATATTTTAAGTCATGACTAAATTTCATTTAACAAGAAATGTTTAGGTTAGTTTGTGAACAAGAAATCAGATGTTCTCAATCCAAACATATTTTAACAAACTGATTTGTAATTGTGTAAATGCCAGGACAAAGTCCATTTTTTGTTTGGTTTTTTAAAGGCCAAGAACATATAAGACCATATTTATTTTAATTCCACTTCATTCTGACACTTCATAAAACAATGGCATGATGTTTATAAGAAAGGCAAATTCTGGCTCATTAATAATGAAAAACTGATTACAAATTTTTAAATAAAACTTAAAAATTAGAATTTATGATAGATTAATTCACATTTCAATTAATAAATTTTATTTTGGACAACAACCGGTATTTCCCAAATTGGTCTGATTATAGACATTATTGCAATGCTTATTAAAAATACAACCTCCCAGCCCTCTTATTCTAATATAGTGGGTCTGGGGCCCAGGTTTAATCAGGATTCTTAGGATCTAGGGGGGTGGTTAGGAAATGCTGGAACACAGCTGGTTCTCAGTCCCTGTGATATATTCAGTTATCTCGGGGAGTTTTTAAATATATCAGTGCCTAGGTTTACCCCCAAAACGGATTAATACAGACTGTCTTGGGATCTCAGCTTTAGAATATTAAAGTAAAAATTCCACTTCACTAGACATATGATTCCACACTCTACACTGATGGGGAATGAACTTCACGGTTATGTGAAAGTTTCTCTGTAAACAATGGCTAGAACGTCAGCTCCATGAGGGCAGGAAACATTGGTGTCTGTTCGTCTCTGTTCCTTCAGCCCCAAGGACAGTGACTTCCATGTATTTCACAATAACGATTCATCGAGTAAGTAGTTTTGTTGGCTAAAATTGTAATTCTTTTCCAATGGTAAGGCCTTGTTAGAAATGAACTTCAACAACTGAACATGAAATACAGTCCAACATGGCTAAAATGAATACATGTGATTGTAGAGAGGAAGGGTGGTCGGTGAGGCTGGGGGAAGACTGATTCCGAGGTATCCAAGGTGTGCCAGAAAGAGCTTTCCCCCAGAAGCCCCGAGTGGGTGCCCGTCCTTGCAGCCACTGTGGTGTGTTGATCAGCAGCCCAGGTGGGAACCACATCTAGGAGTCTCCATCTCCACTCCTAGGGATGCTACAGGGTGGCAGCCAGGCACTGGGGGCTGGGAGGGCAGAGTCCTCTACCTCTGCCTCTCACGCATCCATTCTGCACCTGGTCCTTGTCAAAGCACACACTCATTTGAATTAATTTTGGCCCCGCTCCTCCTGCCCACATCTACTTCCCCTCCTGTTTATCAGCTGCTGCCAGTGTGAGTTTGGCACTCAGACTGTCATTTTGTTGGGTGACCACAGTAGCACCTAGGATGGTGCCAACCACATAGTGGTGGCCAATTCTAATACTTAGGGGTGATGAAAATAATAGACACAAGAAGATGGCCAGGAAAACACATGGTATCCCTTGATAGACGGGAAAGGAAAGGTGATGCTAGAAGACAGTGAAATGGCACAAGCTTTTAATGTAGTTTTCATTTCTGCCTTTAATCTAAATGGTCAGATGTGAACACTTGGCTAACACGAGTCTCAGCTGTGAGTGGAGATTGGCAGGCCAGCTAGGTCTGGGAAAGAAGTAATTAAAGAGTACCTGGAATGTCTGGGTACAGTTGCACTAGCAGAGCCAGATGATTGGCAGCTTAGCGCAGTGGAAAGAGAACTGGATGAATATTCAGAACACCTGGGTTCTAGTCTCAACTTACTAATGAAGTGACCTTGGGAAAACAAGGCCTCTGAACCTTGCTCTCCATACCTGTGAAATGGAAATAATATTGCCTCTCTTAGAGGATTGTTCGGAGTAAATGAAAAAAATAATGAAGCACTACTTGGACCTATGGCGTATGTGACAATTGCAGATGTCATTGCACAGCTGCCAGACCTGGCTTCTGAGAACTCTTGAAGGAATTGCAAGTTTCTACTGATACCTGGGAAGCAAGTGGAAACAATAATCAAACAATTAAGAAGCAACAATTTAAAAGAACCAAGAAGTTGGGAAACAACCTATATACTTTAAGAAAGTCAAATGGGGGGGGTGCCTGGGTGGCTCGGTCAGATCGGTTAAGCCCCTGACTCGATCTTAGTTCAGGTCTTGATCTCGGGGTCGAGAGTTTAAGCCCCATGTTGGGCTCCACGGTGGAACGTACTCAAAAAAAAAAAAAAATCAAATGGCACCTTACTGATCTTATTAGCCTCTATAATCAAGGAAAAGCCCCCAAAGATCAGGAAATGACAGTGGAATCCTGCGTGACTGTCAAGATATTAATGTAAGCTGAGTTGCGTGGCATATGTGTGATTATCCTTAATTATTTGGTAATATACTGTATTGTGTGCCCTGTATTAGAGAATAATAATGGGGTAAGCAATCAGCTCAAGGATTTCGAATAAGGTTCGTCAATTCACCAAGATTTCATAAGAATTGATTTAAGTATACTACAGAACCTGAAAAAGACGGTATTCTCTAACATTACAAGAGCAAAGGAAATCTGTTTGTAATGAATTTCCTATGACTGATGGAAGAATTGTGTCGTTGTTTTACAGAATACCAAGGTGTGGTAGAAAGAGAAGAAATCTTCCATGTCTTATGATTATGTATAGACCCGGGTGGCCCAAGAGCACTATTTCTCTGAAGGGTTCCCTGCTAATCACCAATAGCAGAGTCATCTGAAGAACTTGTTAAACATGCAAACTGCTAAGCCCCTTTGCAGATTCATTGAATGGGAACTCTGGGTGGAGCTTGGAATGTGATTTAACCAAACACCCCGGAGCTTCTTATGCTTCTTGAAGTTTGGGATCTGCAGAGAAGAGTGGTATTATCCAATACTTAATAAGCATTCTTACTATGAATATGGCTCAAAGAATTGAGAATACCATTAAATACTCAGGTGAATCTAAATATGAAGGGATAGCTACTATTCTGGAAAATTAAAATATGAATTAGTGATTTTGAAAAATTTGGAAGTGCGTCATTCAAACATGGAATAAATTTCAATGATGAAAGCAAGGAGATGTATTTGGAAACTGAACTATGGTATAATAATGACCATCTCCTTAGATTGGGACTTTGCAGGTCACCTCCTTAGAGGATCTTCCATTCTAGATTTTCCTTTTTCTCCAGGTGGAGAGTGGTGTTGTCGTTAATGAACCAAATAGCTCTACTGCCTGCGGCTCAATAGTTCCCATCCTAGGTTACACATTAGAATATTGTGGAATAATTCTCAAAACTACCAATGCCCAGACCCTATTCCCAGTTAAATCAGAATTTTTACATGTGGGGCCCAGGCACTGATACTTTAAAAATACCTCCAAGTGATTCTAGGTTGAGAACGAGGATTGTGAGCCACTGTGTAGATAAATGGAGGTGGGTACAGAAGATGGGAGAGAAACATTAGCATGATTTCTTACTCAATTGTGTACAAAAATAGAATTTTTAAACATCTAAGCAAGTAAATATGAATGAATAATGTTACTAACCACGTTCAGTGACCAAATTGATTTTCCTTTGAAATATTCTTACATCCGAACCCTGCCTCTTTGGCTCCATCGTCACTGCCGAGTTTAAAGTTTTCATCTCACACAAGTGCAATGTCAGAAGTCCTGAAACCAGCCTTCCTGCTAGTTTTGATGATTTGGTCTGCCTGAAGCCCAAGATGAGGCGATGTTTCCGGAGGTCAACTCATCCCCTGGTGAGGGGGTTTGTTGATCTATCGGGAGAGTTCCATATGCACAACAGATCTGTTACTGAGTTTGTCTTTTTTTTTATGCTTGAGGTTGGGATCAGGTGCCTGAATAAGTAGTTGGCAGGTCATATTGGAAAGCTTTGTGATGCCCAGTTTGGTCCTAACTGTGTCTGCGGCAAAGTTAGCCTGATTTCTTCATTACTGAATGATTGATTCTTTGTTCACTCAATGAATTTATATTGAACAGCTGAAAAATTCCTGGCATTTTACAGGGCACTGAGTACAATGTATCAAGATAAACCCCCTCATCCTGGCCTCCTCCTAAGCCGTTCACTGTTACTTCTTTCTCTCCTTTTTTCCCCCTTTCTTCTTCCCACATTTTTCTTTCCCTCTTCTCTGGAAACCTGCCTCTTAACTTTTTCGGAGCCTTGGGTAAAAGTGAAGTGGAGGTCTATCTACTCTATGTCTGAGTATTTAAAAACTATAAAGCAAGCCTACAAACTGCTCAAGCAGTTTCTGTCCTTTGACAAATATACTCTTGGATTAATAAAGAAGTATTCAAATTTAGAATTCCAGTGGGTTTTTCTGAGGAGTTGGAGCTAGAATCCGGTGGTTCTGGGCGAGTCTACTCCTGGTCCCCCGCACCCAGCTCCCTCCTTGCCTTTTCCCACCTCTGGCTCCTCCAGCTCTTGGAAGGGCCTCACATACCTGTGGATTATAAAATTTGCAGGACTCTGCCCTAGGCCATCCCCTTGCCCCTGCTGACCAGCTGCTTCTTGGCCACCCTGGAAGTAGGTATACCATTCTGGTTAGCCCTGGGGAAGGGGGCCCTGGGAGGAGGCATAGGCGGGCACTGGAAGGGGCTTAAGGTTATTTAGGCAGGGGATTTTAAAGTCTTCCAATCCCAGAGCATGGTCAGGGTAGAGAATGGGTACAGGGTTTTTTTGGGGCATGTCCCCTTGCCCCAAGAGAAGGGATGCAGCTACGGGAGTGCCAGAGTGAGACCCCTCCCTCTTAAGCACGCATCCTCTAAAGTTGGGGCCCCTCATACCTGAGTCTGAGGCTTTTACTTTGCTGCTTATTTTGCTAATTTGACATTTATTGTTCTCCCCCATTAAGTACAAGGCATGCTATGTAGGTATGTGTGTTGTATAGGAAAGGAGAAATGGGAAAAGACGAAGAAAGCTTGTTTTTTTCCTCCTCTTCTGTCTTACTGAGTTTTTCCATTGGACACTCCGCACATCTGTTGGACCCCACTGAAAGTGTCTATAGCCAGTCTTTGCCATGCAGAGGAAAGGGGGAGGGCAAGCACATTTCCTGTCTGTCCTGGTGTTTTAGGATGCTACTGACAAGGGCCTGCTAGTGTGGGCTGGGACAGAGCAGGCTGAGTGGATTTAAATTATAGCACATTGCACATATTACCCGTAAATAGGCTTTATGTTCGACATATAATTCCCAATTTGGGGAATCTTTTGCATCCATTTCAGATTATGCTTTAATAAACGCAAATAAATTCATCTATGTCAAAATCTAATTTTATTTTCCTCTTTCCTTTATGACGGGTAAAGGGAGTTCAGAGGCAGCTTCAAAACTTGACTTCTGGGCCCAATAATAAATATGCAAATGCACGCTAAAATAGAAATCCAATTCGAAATAATTCAAGCGAAATTACATAGAAAAGGTTAACTTAAATGGGTGCTTTCTACCTGTCTCTTTTTATTTGGTGCCGTGTAGAGAGTAGAGAATCGAAGCTGAAGATTGTTACTCAAAATACTCTGAACACACACAGGCACTTTGGGAACACTGTGGGCTTTTGCTGGACTCTTGGGGCAGCTATTAGGTAGGGTTAGGTTGTGCTTATCCAGGAAGAAGGATACCTGGTGGTAAAGTCCGCTAGGCACACCTGAAATAGGGAAAGATAATGGAGGAAAAATACTAGTAAGTACTCTGTGAAGGTATGTACTTTACAGAAAGGCAGTTGGCAGTGAATATCCTTGAAAAATCTGCTTTGGGCTTTTGAGGGAGAAAAAGCATGAAAGAAGTGGCTTTTCTGAAACCAGATCTTTGTGTAAATTGGATAGGAGATCCTTCTCTGGGACCGTGTGCCTTGATTGCTTAACTTAGGTAATTGTATAGAGGAAAAGCTTTCTGGGTATTTGTTGTTGAATAGTTTAGTTTATCCTGCTGATTGAAAAACATCTAAACCAACACCAAATTGGCTTTAAATTGTTCCCATATTAAGACCAATGAGAATAATTTTTAAGTTTATTGTGGTTTCCTTTAAATACATTTCAGCTCTTTCCATAAAAATGGCTCATTTGGCAATTGAATAAGGTAATTTGATTAAAAGGACTAACATTCAAATAATCAAGATAGTAAGAAAAAACTTTATGAGATTTCTAAAAAGCCTACTTGTGCAGTCCAATCTTTAGAAATCATTAGCTAATGTTCTGATGATCAAATAATAAATATGTAAATGGATTAATGAAACATAAATGCAAGCTCATCTAAATTTAATTTACTTTGATAAAATCCACATATATGTTTGAATATTGAATTTTAATGATGTATGTATTTTAGGGAGAAAGCAGGAGTCTGAGAATAAACATAGTAAATTAATTTTAAGTTTCTAAGAAGTTATACCCAGGTATCCTTTATTCTTTACTTCTGGGCTTTGGTGGAGCATTGCATAAAAATAACATTATAAATCTTTCTTTATTTTATGTTCTCTTTATACATTTCTTTTCTCCAAATGGGTAAAGCCACTTTAGAACATGTGCTTCTCCTGGGGGTTGTGGATGGGAGAATTTTGAAGGTAGGGGTGGATGATTTGGGTGGCACAGATTTGTGAAGAAGGAAGAGAACTGTCCATGTTCCTTTTATTTGCCACCCCAAAGATCCACCTTTTCCATTTCATTTTAAAGATTTTATTTATTCATTGAGAGAGAGAGAGAGACAGAGAGATCACACAAGCAGGGGCAGAGGCAGAGGGAGAGGGAGAAGCAGGCTCCCCTCTGAGCAGGGAGCCCAATGTGGGGCTCAATCCCAGGACCTGGAGATCATGGACCTGAGCCGAAGGCAGACACGCCTAACCATCTGAGCCACCCAGGCGCCCCTCCATTTCTATTTTAATTCATCATTTATAAATACCTGCTGCTAAGTACAATTTAAGATTATAGTAGAGGTCACATTTACTATAAGACCATAAACACAGAAGTAGAAAATCAATGAGTCGAAGGAGAGAAAAAGCCTACTAAAAACTTGGGTCAATACCCTTGCGATATTTATGCTGAAGTATGAAATCTAGCCATTCTTTCCAGTGTGGTGAATTTGTGGTTGTAGGGCTGGATCTACACTGGGTCAATAAAATGAACATTTTAGTTAAAGCTTTGGGGGAATCCAAGTAAATGGAAATAACTTTTTTTTTTTTTAAAGACAAATGAATGTTTTGGGGTGTTTATTTGACTGGTGCTGCCTGTCAAGGATCACATAAGATTGGATTGTACCTGGAGGACAATTCATGGATTTATCAAAAGGGATGTACATGGCCTGGGAGTGAGAAAGTCATCTTCACAGGCACTTTTTCTCTGGTGGTAAGATTCATTAAAAATTCAAGGGACTTAAGAAGTTGCTTGATGTTTAATGAAATCAGCAAGGAGCTGGTAACAGTGAGGCAGTACTTCCTAAATTCACCTCAAATTCACCAGTCAAATGCTAGAATAGCTAAGGAATGTGAATATCCCCTCTTACCCCTCCAACTCTGATCCTAATATCATGTACTGGGTCTAGGAGGAGAACCCAAATTAGGTCCATATTTATCATTAAAATTTACATTTTATCTCATAGCGTATTTGTAATTCTTTCTATTTTAATATGTTTTAATTTGACATTTAGTCATATTTAGAAATGCACCATGCTTATTACCCTGGGGCTCCTCATATCTGCAGAATCAGCTTTGGTTCTCCTGAGGATATTCATACCATGACTGAAGAATCATTGTTCCGAAAGGTAGCTCCATCAAGCTGTGATAGTTTTGTAAAACGTCCTTCCTAACCCTGGGGATGGTTCTATCCTGGGAAATAATTTTCTAGAAGTATTTGGTGATGTTGCAGACGCAAGGAGTCATCTTTTTCAACACTTGTCACTGCAGTTCTTCTGATTACATAATTTTTTCTGCTCTAGTCTCAAAATTTTACAATTACTCAACTACAAGTTTATGACTGCTTCAGGGAGCGAGAAATCCAGAAATTGACCTTGCTTTACTATCTTAATCATTTTTTTCCCTTCAACAGCGATAACAAAAAATTATTGACTTTCTTCTATTTCTAGGGCACACTTCCAGGTGAACAAAAAAGTACAGGCAGGATTCCTGCTCTTACCCCACATAATAAAGTAGAGAAAATAGACGATATACATGGAAAGATAAATAATTATAAAAGGTAGCAAAGCATGAATATGTATTATGTAATTAATTAAGTCAATGAATGCCTACTAAGTGCTTGTTCTTGATCAGGCATTGGGCAAAGCCGTGGGGAAGATCCAAAGGAAAGTAAGATGTTCTTACCCATAAACATACTCTAGTGCCACATAATTAACACTGTACTTTATAAAGTATGGGGAACTTGCTATGGAAGCACAGGAGAGAGTGACTAGCTCTTTGGGAGATTTTGTGGAAGCAAGGTTGTCTCCATTTTACTAAGTTCATCTGTTCTGTTTTTGGTATCCCTCACAAGCATCATCCTTCCACCAGTTTCTTGGGATTTTTGTCCTCTCTTTGGATCAGTTCACCTTTTTGCCCTTTTAGCTCTTAGGACTGGACCATGGGATGGGAATGATGCCAGGGCAAATACAAATACATGGACCTCAAACTCTGTTCTCCAATCTTCAATGCTTCCAGAAATTCTTTTACACATCCCACATAAGTTGCCTCTTCTATCTTCAACAGCAGCTGATAGAAACTTTTACTATTCTTCTCAAGCCAGCCTCAGCTTCTCCGTCAGCAGATAACTTTCTTTGCCTCCCAAAGGAAACTTAGAAACTGTTAGTATGCAACACCATCAATTTCTGGTCTTTTGTCTGTCTTTGCTCAATTGTCATCTCAATAAGGGTTACCCTATCTAGAATCCTTTTCCATTTCATCCACAGACATACTTGATTCCCCTTACCTGTAGGTGCCTGATAAATATTTGCGGAATGAATGCTGCATTCCTATGCATTTTAACATCCCTCTCTCCTACCTAATAAAAAAGAGGTCCCTGTTCCTGCTAAGGATGTTCCTCTTACCTCTATTCCAATTCTGATCCCCTCCAGATCTTCAGGAACCTAGATTTGCTAATTATCCAATCTCTTCATCTCTCTCACTCTTCTCTATTCAGCACATAACATCTTTTTTAGTTTCTCATTAAAAACAATCATCCTCTTCCTTCTAGATCTCTCCTGTGGCCACCCTACAACTAAACTTCTTGAAAGGAGATTCCTCACTTACTGTGTCCACTGCCTCATTTGCTGTTCACCCCTTGATTTCAATCTCACTTCCCTGTCTGATGGTCAGAAGAAATTGTTTTCATGAAAGTGTTCAAGGGCCTCCTTGTGGATCTGACCCTCCCCAGGGGTCATGTATCATGCAAGACTCCCCCCATCATGCATTCTGTTGCATGATAAAGGGCTTTGTCGTTCTCCTACCAACTGGATTTTTCATTTCACACATCCACTTTTTTGGTCATTTATTCCAGAAATATCTATTGAATGTTAACATGTGTAGACCCGTTATAGTTCCTGAGGATTTACTGGTAAAATACCACAAAGTTTGTACTAAATGCAGCTTATAGCCTTATGGAAGAAGCAAGCATTAAACAAAGAAGCAAATCAACAATTGTAAAACTAGGACTGCTATCATGGTTTTGCAGAAGACATACAAGGCTGTAAAAATACTATGAATATTTATAAGAGAATTGGGCCTTTCAAAAGACTTGAAGAAGATGTCCCTGAGAAAGGGATGTGGGGGCTGAGGTATAAAGCAGAGCAGAGATTAGCTGGTCAAAGATGAGTGCCTGACAGGAACAAATGGGATGTGTAAAGTCCTGTGTTTAGAAGGAGCATGGGGAGTTTGAGAACCTGAGAGAAAGCTGATGTGGCTAGAGCCCAAGGACATAAGGGATGAGTGACAGATGGGGAGGCTAGTGACAGAGGCCACATGACACAGTGACTTTTAGAAGAGGTAAGAATCTGTGGGTATCTTTAGGGTGGAGATTGTCTTTTTCATGTCTTTACCACTAGCTACTAGTTTAGAGCAAGAATCATCATAGCTGTTCATTCAATGTTTATTAAATGAAGGAAGAAATGGACATTTGAGGAGATCCCAAAGACTGAATATGATTGGTCAGCAAGAAAGGGTCAAGGACATTTCCTTGCCAAAGAATTAGGGTTTAGGGAAACACGGAGCGTAAAAAGAGCATATTGTGCTTTGGATAGGGCAAGGGGTTCAATGCTGTTGAATGGGAGGTGTGGGCTGGAAACAAAAGAAGTTAGGGAAGGCGAGCAGAGAGGGGGGCAGCTGAAAGAAATGTCACAAGGGTTCAAGGGAAGGTGAGACCACTGAGGGTCAGAACAGTTGGGAAAATCATCTAAGAACTGTAGCATTTTGTGGGACACCTGGGTGGCTCAGCTGGTTAAGCCTCTGTGTTGGACTCAGGTCAAGATCTGGGGGTCCTGGGATCGAGTCCCGCATCAGGCTCCTTGCTCAGTGGGGAGCCTGCTTCTCCCTCTGCCTACAGCTCCCCCTGATTGTGCTCTCTCTCTCTCTCTCTCCCTCTGACAAATAAATAAATAAAACAAAAAAAAATCATAGCATTTTGGAGGTTTGATGAAGATGTGCATTTTGTTTGAAAGGACAGTTAGTTCTTAGAGAAGCAGAGAGATATGGGAAAGAATTCTCAACATGGGAAATGAAATGAATTATGGCTCAGAGGCCAGAATATACTGGAATTCTTCCTTTTCTAGTAAAAGCTGTGTCCCTCTTTAACCTCTGTACGCATTTCAGCAATTTTTTTCTGGTTCATTTCCCATAATGAATTGTGTGAAAAAAATAGTCTTTGTAGGATTTAGACACATACCCAAAATGTGTCTAAATACTACAAAAAAAGAGGAAAAAAACCCTAAAAAGAATATTTTACTTTTATTAGGTGTTTTGTGTGATTGAAAGTAACTTAGGAACAATGGGAAAAATAACCATTTTGTCCATAAATGTAGACTAGCTAATACATTTTGGGTTGCATGGTATTTTGTTTATTAAGCTCCCTATCAGCCTCTTTTGTTGCCAGCTGAAGTACAGTAATATGATTTTGTTCCAAATTTTATACTTTGCCAAAGTTCTGTTTCTCAGCTGCATTTTGGGAACAGCTGTCACCCCCAAGCAATCTGATTGCTTTTCACGAATGATAAATCACTTCCCCGTACACTGATTTGTTTAGGTACAATGGGAAGAGACATCTTCCCACCTAGTATGTTAGCAGAAGAATTGTTAGGGTGAGAATGGTGCAGGAGAAGTGGGCAAGTTCTGGTGGGCGTTTCCTTAGGACTTAATGTTCAATTAATGTTAATTTCACCGAGGGTGAATACTGGAAAAAAAGTTCTCGTCATTAGCAGTTCTGAAGGCAGCAGGAAAAAACAGTGATCCTTCCTCTATTGGGAGTTATTATCAATTACCACGGGGGCATCCATTTGAAAATAAAAAGAAAAGATTCTCCAGGATCACACATTCTTTTGTTTAAAAGATTGCCTGGACCAGTTGTTAAGGGTTAAAGGGATGTTAGAAGTTAGGAAGAGAAAGCTCAAGTGTCATTAAAGTATCCAATTAGTGAGACTCAGCAGTCCATGAAAATATTTATCATATTCCCAGCTCAGCTAAGACCTTATCTGCTCCAATTTTCCTTGCAGAGAATCACAGAAATCTACATTTGCTGCTTCACATTCCGGGGGAACAGGCAAAAGCCTGGAGGGAGGCTGAGGGGGGATCTCATCTTTCATGTATTATGTTGACTGCTTGAATTTTAGTTTTGGAAAAAAAGCTTTGAGGTGAGAGGTGAGAGAATTTAAGTCTTTCTCTTGCCTGGAGGTTTGCTCATGACGGTGTTGTCTCTGTGTCTGCCTCTGGTGGGCTACTGTCAACATCTTTCTGTGAGCGACCCCAGCAATCTATCTGCCTAGCTCTTTTTATTGAATATAAAAAATGTAATCCATAAATCCCAGATTTTTACTAAGAATAAGCAGCTTGCAAAGGCATAACAGCCTGTCTTTGACCCCCAGGTTGTAAAAGTATCTCCCTTCTCTGTAAACACAGACGGCCTTGCTATGCATGCCATACCTTGGTTCTGTGTGTCCCCAACCTCTGCAGGGGCTGCTCAGGGGATGGTGGCTTCTGCCAAGCTGACTCGGGACAATCAGACAAAGCCTAATACTCCCTGCACATCATTCTTCAGCTGGATGTCAGCAGGCCAGGCACTTACTGCAGGGATGCTCTTTTATTTTAATAAGTAATTTATTTAATGAGCTGACAATGGCAAAATGTCAAATACAGAGACTTCAAGGATGAACAACACAATTACAAGGAGCAGGAAGTCTATTGGGCTTGCAGTATTCAGTGTCCTCAGACATGAAGTTCCTTGAGCCAAGTTCAAAATCACTTGGCAACTGATTTGAGAAAGGATCTCTGCCAGTAGTCTTGAGAGAAGTCATGTCACCCATATTAAGTTTTAGAGTTAATAATGTAAAAATGGCAGGGGCTGGTTGTAGACAGTGTGGGGTAATATGGTAGGTGGTCATATTTTGTGAGAAGAGAGGTAGGAGCCGTGGAGCTGGCCCAATGGAACATGCTTCCACTTGCCAAATCACCCACGTGGCAGCATCCGGTGCTTGCATTCAGTGTGGGCAAGGGAGAGGAAAGACCCCTCCACTTTGGTTCTGCTGTCAGAGGTGTGTCCTTGGACAATTTACATTAGACTCTGAGGCATTTGTTCTCTGTGTTAAATGGAACGGCCTGAATTTGAAGAGGTTTAAGTTCCTTTCCAAATTTAAGATAGGATTTCCCTTAAAGTAATACCCATGTGTAAGATGTGTATAGGATGTATTAATTCCCCAATACTGGCTCTGGTTTGGGAGTTCAAATCCTGTGAAAGTGATAAGCTACTGAACCTGAAGGTAGAATATAGTAATTCTACTGGTCCAAACAATTTAACAATCATCCATTGAGGGACGCCTAGGTGGCTCAGTCAGTTAAGCATCCAACTTCATCTCAGCTCAGGTCTTGATCTCAGGGTCGTGAGTTCAAGCCCCACATTGGGTTCCACAGTGGGCATGTAGCCTACTTAAAAACAGAAACAAAAACAAAAAACAATTATTTGTTGAGTACCTCTTGGGTGTCAGGTGCTGTTTTAAGCACCAGACACATAGCAATGAACAAAATATCCTTGCTGTCATAAAGCTAACTTTCTATTAGTTTATCGACAAAGTTAGCATCAGGTAGCCCTAACTCACACTTTGAAATAAGTATTCCTTCTAGAAGCCTATAGCAAAATTTGATTTTTTTTTTTTTTTTTTGGCCAAGTGATAAAAGGTGCATTGTGAACTGTGCTGTGTCTGATGTGTTTATCGGATGCAATCTTCAGCAATTCCAATTAGGTCCTTCTTCCTATGTTAGAATCTAATTAAAACTCATATTGCTTAATTCTTCCCTCTGACTCTGGAGGCTCTGCAATATGCCCATGATCCTTGCATAGGCCCAAATGCAGGGACAAAAACCCATTTCTACTCAGGGTCTGGAGTTCTGTGCTCAAACTTGTTCTGTGTTACTCCTCTGCTGGCAAGGGTGCATAACTATGAGATACTGATTTGCACATGGTGCTGGCTGGCTTTGTTTCTGAAAGGAATAATGTGCATGGCTGGTCTCCGGTTGATGTGTGGGAGCTGCCATTTGGGGGCGTATAGCACTCTATTTTCCATCCTGCTTAGAATTCTGAGGCTCAATGTCCAACATCTGTCATCCTTCACTTTGGAATTTTAAATTATCTTTTTTTATGATTATAACAGTAATAATATTTATTATTAAAGTATAATAAAGAAAATAAAAATAGCCTATAATCCTATGATTCTGAGTTAACCATTATTAGCCTCCTCTTTTGCATTATATTTTGTAATATACCCAGTTTTGTATTCTGTTTTTGTTCTCAGCAGTATAGTGTGAGAATATCCTGGATATTATTAAAAATCTTTTAAGATTTAATTTATGGCTATGTAACATTCAGTCCTATAGCTTTATCATAATTTATTTAACCATGCCTTATTGTTGGACAATAGTTTCTAATTTATTACTCTTTCAAAATACTACAAGTAATAGCCTTATTATACATTTCAAATGCCTACCTCAGTAAATTCTTAAGACAAATTTCAAGAAATAAAGTTATCGGATTAAATGACATGAACATTCTAAGGCTCTTCATACATATCCCCTAATTATTGTCTACAATGGTTCAGAAACTGTACTCGCACTAGATTCATGTACTCACATTTTAGAAAAGTCTCTGTCAATTTGTTAGGTAAAAGAAATCTCTTACTATTCTTTTATTTTCCAGTTAGAATTCTAGCAAGATCGAGGGGTGCTTGGGTGGCTCAGTCGGTTAAGTGTCTCCCTTCAAATCAGGTCATGATCCAGGGGGTCCTGGGATCAAGCCCCACGTCTGGCTCCTTACTCAGTGGGGAGCCTGCTTCTCCCTCTGCCTCTGCCTACAGCGACCCCTGCTTGTGTTCTCTCTCTCTCTCTCTCTCTCTCTCTCTCTGTCAAATAAATAAATAAAAATCTTAAAAAAAAAAAAAAGGATTCTAGTGAGATCGAATATGTGTTTCACATGCTTAGTGGCCATTTTTTTAAATTCTGCATATTGTCTCTGCTTCTTTATCTATTTTTCTCTTCATGTGTGGTACACTGATAATGGCCTGCCAAGGATGTCCATAACCGAATTTCTAAAATGTATGAGACCGTGTTATCTCACGTGGCAAAAGGGATTTTGCAGAAGAGATTAAATTAAGGACGTTGAGATGGGGAGATTCTTTTGGATTATCCAGGTGGCAGACAGAAGGATTGGAGTCGAAGCAGACGTGATGGTGGAATCAGAGGTCAGTGAGAAGAGAAACTTGAAGATACTACATTGCAGGCTTTGAAAGTGGAGGAAAGGGCTGAGACACAAGGGGTGCAGGTGGTCTCTAGGAGCTGGAAAAGACAGGAAAGGGTTGTCTTCCAGAACCCAGAAGGAACCTGCTCTTAGGACATCTTGACTTCAGTCCAGTGAAACTGACTTTGGACTTCCGACCTTCAGAAATATAAGAAAATGAATTTGGATTGTTTTAAGCCACTACGTTTTGTAGGGGTCTGTTAAGCAGCAGGAAATGAATACACCGTGTGCTCTTATTTTTCTTATTGCGATGTAAATTCTCTCTTATACAATAAAGTTCTTAACTTGTCATATATGTTACAAATATTTTTCCCAGGGTGCAGTTTGCTTGTAAATATTTTTAAAGTATTTTCTGATAGAGTTTTGTTCTTAACTTTTAAAATATTATTGATGTTATATTAGATAAACTTTATTTCAGTGCTATACAAATCTTAAAGATTATGCAGTCAAATCTATGTATCTTTTCCTTGGTGATATATTCCATTGCTTTTAAATCAGTTTTATATTCACCAATGTTACCTCCAAGCATTTTTATGGTATGTGGTTTTTCATTTATCATTCTTCGTTAAGTTTTTATATATTTTTAGTCCTATTTCAGGGCTATCTTGACTGTTTCATTAAACTGTCAAGTCCCGTGCTATTACCACCCCATCTAAATTATTGTAGTTTCATAAAAGTTTTTATATCTAGTAAGCCAAGTACTCATTCATTACTCTTTTTGTTAACATTTTGTTTAAAGCTGGTCTTAACATGTCATTTTTCTGGATGAACCTTAGAATCATTTAGACAAGCTAAAAAATTTCATGGGTATTTGAAGTTGAAGTTTGCAATGACTCTGTAAATTAGTTTGGAAAGAAAGGCATCCTTTTAATGGCATCCGTAAGTTCTTATGAGAGAAGAACATGGTATTTTTATATTTATAAAAATTTAAAAAGATGTATTGATATAAAGTTTTGTACATTTATTGATACAATCTCAGATGTTATTCAATAAGATTAGTTTTAGGCATTTTGTATGTTTTGTTACCATGGGAATTGGAATGTTTTCCCACAGTATTTACTAATTTTAGCTGATGTCTTGGAAAGATGTCTGTTTTTGTATACATATCTTCAGCTTTACTGAACTTTACTAATTATGACTTTTTCGGTTGATTCTCTTTGGTTTTTTTATGTATATAATTGTATCCCATACAAATGCTGGTGATTTTATCTCCTATATCTTAAAAGTTTGCCTTTTTTTGGTTTCAAATTTTTAAAGTATTGGCCAGAACTTCCAGATCTGTGTTAAATGTTATGATGTGTCTTCATTTTATTCACACTTTAAACCTTAATGTCTCAAGTGGTTCACATTTAATATGGCTCTAGCTATTAGCTTGAGAATGGCTTTCCTTTTCATGTTAAGGAAATATTCTCTTTGTAAGTTAAAACATGGATTTAAATTTTTGAGTTTTCATTTTTTCTAACTGGATCTACTGAATTAATATATTAGATGAATTGTTTTCTGAATAATAAACTCAATTTGTGTTTCTAGGGTATACCCTATTTTGCTTATTGGACATTCTTCACGATATACTATAGAATTTAGTTGACCAGATGGGTTGTTTATTAGGATTATTGAATCTATATTTACAAATGACACAAGGCTGCAGTTTTAATATTTTCCTTTATCAGATTTTGGCAACATATGGCTTTCTAAAATACGTTTGGTGTTTACACTTTTTTTCTATTTCCTGAAGCATATGTTGCATGGGGATTTAAAAGAACTCACCCATCAAACTAGCTGCTCTGGATCATTTTGGAGGTCATTTTCTTCTTAAGTTGTTCAATATCTTTTATGATTTCTTCTAATCGGGTTTCTTCTACATACATCTTTCCAGTAATTTATAGATTTTCACAGAATTGTCCTTTCACTGAGATCTCAACGAACTGAGCTTCCAAAGATTGGTTTGAATGACTGTTTTCAGTCCTCCCAAGGTGGCATGTAACGTCTACCATTCCAGATGCAAAGGAAGGAAGTGAATTTATTACATGCATTGGATGCCTTCGATCTTAATTCTCTCCTGAAAACTGGCTGAAGAGGGCTGGAATAGAATTAAACATAATATATTAAAATAACTATAAAAATCCCCTCATCTGTTTTCATATTCTCTCTCTCCTTCTTACATTTACTTACATATGGAATAAACTTTTTAGATTGGTTATAATTTCCCCCCCCCCCAAAGAACCAGCTCTTGGATTTTATTTACAATTTTAATATGATTCTGTTTACTAATTTGGCCATATTTGTTTTTAGCTTTACTATTTCTTTCTTTCTTTTTTTTTTAAAGATTTTATTTATTTATTTGACAGAGAGAGACACAGCAAGAGAGGGAACACAAGCAGGAGGAGTGGGAGAGGGAGAAGAAGGCCTCCCATGGAGCAGGGAGCCCAATGCAGGGCTTGATCCCAGGACCCGGGGATCATGACCTGAGCCGAAGGCAGACGCTTAACGACTGAGCCACCCAGGTGCCCCAGCTTTACTATTTCTTATCTTCAGATTTTATTAGGTTTCTTTTGTTGGACTCCTTCTGATGGTTTGACTTGAGTAGCTAACTCGTTTCAAAGGGAATAATGGGAACACTGTTTAGAGCAGAATGGCTAAAGTAAAGGACAGGGGCTGGGATAGGTGGAGATCTCAGCTTGGAAGGCTGGTATAGTTAGGATCAGGGAGGACCATGAATGCAAAAAGAGACTTTATTTTGAATGGCTATCATTGGGTATTAGCGGTTGTAGAGCTAGGAAAAAGTTACTCTGTGGACAGTTTTACTCTCGAAGCCTCCCAGCATCCACTGTCTTGGAAAGACAATCTGTGCTGATTAAACCCATTCTTTGGTTATAAGCTATTTGTGTGGTGTCTGTCAGGAGCGCTACGTGTGGAGCACTGTTGCGGGGGGGAGTGGGGGCGGGAGAGGGCAAGACAGAACATGCAAGAGGAGCTGTGATGCTTTTGAGCATTTTGTTGCCAAAATGTAGTAGTTATTTGTAGTAGCCATTCAAAGAAGAAAGATCACAGTCAGGATCTGGAATAAACAGAGAAGACTTTCTAAAAAGGTAGAAGTTAATCTGGGTCTGAAAGAAGGGAAACGTGAAAGGGTCAGCAATAAACATCACTAATTTGGAGTGCAGTGTGGAAGAGCCTAATGGAGATGAGAGTATAGAGTGTGGATGGGGAGAGAGTGGGTCCATAATCGCCAGAGCATGTCAGGCTTATGGAGAGTCTTCACAAGCCAGCAGAGGTAGTGCCTTAGAGCAGTAAACGATAGGGAGCCCTTGAAGGTTCTTGACTAGGCAGTGCCCAGTGAAAGCATCCTTTCTGCATGCCTAGGTTGGCAGTAGTATTCAGGCTGGATTGAAAGGGAGAGACCTGACTCTGGCAATCAAGGAGGAATTTAAGTTGTTCATGTACACGGTGTTAAGGGTGTGAATTTAGTGACTAATGACTACAAAATGAAAGAGTAGTTCTGTGAGGTGAGAGATGGAAAATCAGAGAAAGACAGGGAAGGATTGAAAACACCTCTCAGGATTGATTCTTCAATTTTGGAGACTGGCTGGTCATAAAGGGATCCTATTTTAGAAGAAATATAATGTATATATAGAATTTTGGACTTCTTGAGTTTGAGGGCATGGCTGAACATCCTCTCAGAGGGTGACTGCAGTTGGTTGGAAATATGAAACTAGCATGCAGAGGATGAGGGGATATAGAGGTTTGACCAGAACGATGGACTGGGAGGAATCTGTCAAAAAGTCAGCTGCAGATAGAGAAGAGCAGAAGACAGAGGCCTCAGGAGCCACAACATGGTTTTGAAGATTGTTGGAGAAGAAATTCCAGGTGTGTAAGCTACAATGAAAATGGGAGGTGGCATATGGGAATTGAAGCCAGTTGGTATACAATAGTGTGTTGGATTACTTGGGCAGCAAAAAGAGAAACATGTGCTGCTTGAAAGAAGGGAAACGGGGTTATGTGAACAATAACATTAATGCTAATAAAGTTAATAACAGTAATGCTAGGAAATTTCTTATTTAGTATAAACATTTGATGATGCTTGAAGGTGTGCAGGGAAAGGCAAACAGAAGTTAGACAGGGAAAGGGGTTAAGTACAGGAGTAAACTGTAGTCTTTCTCTGAAAAATGTTAGCCCTACTGACCTAAGTACATTCATCAAATTGGCCAAATATGGTTATGTTAGCAGAAGTTCGGATAAATTAAACTAGATGCAGCCTAGTCTCAAAATCCTATGTTCAAGTCAGTGATAAAGAATAAAGTGCTATTCATATTAGTTAGCATATAATATCCAAGAGCAATTGACAATTGATGACAAATATGAAGGAAGTTGTAGGGTAGTTAAAATCCAGGATTAATCTGTTCTAAAGAATAACTGGATGGTTTTATCAATATTGCTGTTTGGCCCTTCAATAAATGGAATCTGGGTGTCTTTGAAGTTTATAAATCAAAGTGACTTTGATATGAGCTTCTTTGGAATAATTGAAAAAATACCGGCTTCTTTCATTTTTCCTTTCTCTTGAGTTGTTACTTGGAATTTGCATACTTCTCTCAGAGTAATAAAATTTAATCTAAAGTTCAAGGCAGCCACTTACATTTTGTTAAACTCTTAAGTTTAAGAAAATATTTCTTGGAGTGGTGATTTACATGTGGCTGAAAACTTTACAAGAAAATAAGTTACGTAGTGTTTTCTTTCTCTTCCTTTCCTTTCCTTTCCTTTCTTTCTTCTTCCTTCCTTCCTTCCTTCCTTCCTTCCTTCCTTCCTTCCTTCCTTCCTTCCTTCCTTTCCTTCCTTCCTTCCTTTCCTTCCTTCCTTCCTTCCTTCCTTCCTTCCTTCCTTCCTTCCTTCCTTCCTTCCTTCTTTCTTTCTTCTTTCTTTCTTTCTTTTTAAAGAGAGAAGGAGTAGAAAACCCTGGGAGAAACAAAGTAGAAAACCATTTTTTGTTTCTGATGGAAGAGAAGATAAAGATATACATGTCAAGTGTGATTTAAAAGACCTTGCCCTTGCTTATGCTGAAGAGGAGGGAGGCAGGCGAGGAGCTGGGGGATTGAAGTTAGAAGCAAAGCCAGGGTGCTTGGAAATGGGGTCACCCTGCGGGAGGCCAGTCCAAAGATCAGAGTGTGTGTGGGTGTCTAGATGAAAATGGAGAAGGGCTGGCAAGGAAGAAAGAGATGGGACCTAGAAAAAATCTGCAGGAGCCCCCTAAGCTGGTCCGATAGAGTTCTTTTGTACGAAACTGCCTCTGAAGCCCATGGCCTTGTCTTTATGGCTGCCCCTCTGTTGAAAGGCTAAAGACTCACCATGCCGAAGCCAGCGTCTCTCTCTAGTTGCCAAAGAAACATTCTTTCTTCCGATAGAAATGTAGTTTCTCTTAGACAAAACATTACGTTTTTTCTCTAAAAACCTTTCTTATTAGGCTTATAATTTTGCTCTCCATTCTGAAAAAAGGCCCTGCAGAAGGGAATGATTTCACTGGGCTCTGTGCAGATTCATTCACAGACTCTTCCTATGCTGCTGGAAAGTTGGTCAGAGTAAAACTGTGGGGAAACCTGAGGCATTTGTGCTGTTTCCCTGGTCCTGGGATGTTCTTAGGTGAATCATGGTGCTGAGATGGGCTGCCCAAGGTAGTTCCAATGGGGTTGTGAATCAGAAGGGAAAGACATTTTCTACAAACAACTTTCTTCTGTGGATTTAGCAAATCCATTATCCTATCAAAAGAGTTTGGTTTGCTTTAGATGAATAGGATATTTTGGAAAAATTAAAGAACAACCTAGAGAGGAAGGACAGTGAAATTGTTAGGGGCATGGACTCTGGAGCCAGGTTGACTAGACTCACATCCCAGAGCCACCGCTAGCCAGCTGGGTGACCTTGGGCAAGGGCTGAGTCTTTCTGGCCTCATTTCTTCATCCACTAACCAGAGATGATGGTACTGTGACAATACCTATCTCATGATGTAGCATATGATGATAATACTAAAACAGTAATAATAGTAATAATACTCATAAGGCTGTACTGATTGAATGAGTTGGCATATGTAAAAAGGGCTTAGAATTACTCTTGAAGTATGAAGAACTGCCCATATGAAGTGCATATGAAGTACTTTGTAATTTATTTTTTAAATTTTTTGGTTTTTTTCTTTTAAGATTTTATTTTTAAGTAATCTCTACTCCTAATGTGGGGCTCGAACAGACAACCCTGAGATCAAGAGTCATAGTTTCTACCCACTGAGCCAGCTTTGTAATTTAGTAGTTGTTATTATTAAATGATGAAGTCAGTGTTAGAGATTGATCCAATACTTTATGTTTTCTGTAACATGTGGATAATGGTTTGAGGTCAAAGTTGTTTATAGAGTTTCCCTCCTCCCCAATATTTCCCTTGTTTTGTAGAAACCAAATCATACTTTTCTTGCTTGAAAATGGCAATAATACTGTTTATTTACCATCTGGATATTGCGTTCCATATTTTTGTTCTGGTGCCAAGATAAAGTGAAGATCTTTGACTAACTACTTCAGTATAGCTCAGTTGATTTTAGTTCAGTGAGTTGCTATTGGCTCTATCCACTGAGACAGCTCTGAGTTTTTTATTTATTTTTTATTTTTTTAAATGACATTTCAATGAGTCATTTGCTAATTTTTTTTTAAGGATTTCTTTTTTGGAACTAGAACACAAAGCTTGCTGGCTTTAAGCACCCAAAATTATAAATAAGGTGACTAAAGTCAGTGATAGAAAAATCTGAAGGGAATTATTTATACTCTCAATCTTCCAAGAAAATTCTGAGGGGTGCCCATTTGCTTGAAAAGGAACTTGATGACTGGGTTTCTTTTTCATTTCTCATAGTATGTTTTTGGTGGTAGGAACTCATAAATACATTATTTATTCATTCAATTTATTTATTATAAAACTTGTATTGGGTGTCTACTTCGTGTAAGGCAGTCCTAGGTACTAGAGGTAAAAAAATAGTTGAAACATGGTTCTGTTCCTTAAGGAGCTAACCGTTTTGTGGAAGGGATAAGATGACATAAGGATACCTAGAATATAGGACAATTCCTTAAATGGCATACCATTACCAGAGAGATGAGGGGAATCCCATAACGATTTGGAGGAAAGAAACAGCATCTCAAATAAGGACAGGTAGAATTTAGACAATGAGGGAAATTGGCAAAGATAAATGTGGAGAGATGAGAAAGGGTAGGTTTTTAGGGAAAAAAACATATTATCCAGTGCCTCAGGGCTGCTCTAGGCCTTGCAGATAAAAGCTGAACAAGCCAACGAGGTGCCCAAGCTCAATGGAACATGCACCCTAGTGGGTAGAAACAGATAATAGCTAAGTAAGCAAATAATCTAACAGGAGAGATGCTACAAATAAACATAAAATAATAAAATGACAAGTGACAGTGTGGGGAGGATAACTTACTTCAGAGAGGGTGGGACAGGGAAGACTTCTATGAAGGGGGGAAATTTGATATGAGACCAGAATACTAAAAAGCCTTCTGGAGGCCTAGGGAGAAGGAACTGCAAGGGTATTGACAAACCAGGCTTGTCTGATGAACAAAAAGGCCAGTGTGGCCGGAGGGTCCTGACCAGTGGTGAGATGATACCAGTCGAGGTCAGAGACACAGACAGGCCCGATGTCACAGGATCTTAAAGATAATGGCAACTATTTCGGGTTTTATGCCAAATGCGATGGGATACCATTGAGGGTTTCAGGCAAAAGAGTGATGACAGAATTCTATTTGAGAAAGAACAGTAAGGCTGCTGTGTGGAGAAGGGCTTTGGGGTATGGAGGGTCAAGATGGAAATTAGGAAAAACTCCTGGAGTTTATTGCAGCAAACAGGCAATGGATGACGCTGCCTCACCCTGGGGTGGTAGCAGGGAGATGCGAGCTCATTCTGGAAAGACAGGGAGTCACGGAGTGCAGGGCTCTGCATTCTCCCAGTTGGAGAATTTGAAATTTATTCTGGAGGGAGAAAGAAGAGTAAAATTATTTATGGATTTAGATTTTTCCAGTGTCTAAGCTTTATTGTTTCCTGTGGAAGATACTTTTTTTTTTAAGCACACATTAGTAATTGATCAGTACGTTATATAATAACTGTTTCTGTGGTACCCTACTGATTTGACAAATAAGTGGGTCCTAAAAAGTCATCCACTTTATAATTGTCATGGAATCAGATCTTGGGAACATCTTCAGAAAGACAGAACAGAGACACAGATTTTTTTTAGCATAATGAGTCTATATTATACTATGAAAAGTGGTTGATAATAACAAACTAAAGTTTTGTTGGTCTCCCAGATGCTCTAGTAGAGCAAGAAAGCCCAACAAAAATGTTTATAAGATCGCAGAAAATGTAACTAGTGGGGAGCTTTGAGGAATGGGGAAAACTCAAAGCTTATCTCCATCTAATGGGGAAAACTCAAAGCTTATCTCCATCTAAAAGTGAGCTGTTATTCCTCAGTTGTGGCATTGTGGATATTCTAGTTCTTTGAAGGAAAGAATCTGGAAATTCCTTAATTTTAAAAATGGTAAAAATTAATTAAAAGAAATTAATACACTGCACAGGCCCAAGTGAAATGTATATGTAGGTTTGTTTCTGGCGCGGTGGAGAGGGGAGGGGCATACTTTGTAACTTCTGAAGTGGAGGTCTTCTCCAGCAGCCCCTTAAGAAGCCTCTGCTCTGGCTCATCTACGATGAAGCTAGTAACTAAACTCAGTATTTGAAATTGGACACCCAGTGGGGAGGAAAAAGCAGAAGAAAAGCCTGTGAGTGTTGTGGGAGAGGCTGAACAGGAAGAGGAGATAGAAGAATAAAAGGAGGCTCAGTGAGGCTGATGGTGTGGTCTGATGGCAACGGGATGGGAAAAGCAAAGAAACATTGTGCATACCATCATCGGTACCCCAGGAGTGTTTGTGATTATATGACAGTACGACTGTTTTCCTTTCTGCTTACAGACCCTACCTGCATGTTGCAGACAGTATAGGTAAATCGAAGGGGGTATGCAATCTTGAAGTGATAATGACACCAAGAATTATAGCTAAAAGCTTATTTTCAACTTTTTAAGATTAGTATCCCAATTAAAATTTCTTCTTCAGTTAAACTGGGCTTCTCATTGGCCTTCTGGTCCACACTGCTGGGTCACTCCAATTCTTAGTGACCTTTCCATTAACTGAGTCCTATAAGGGATAATGTTCAGAAATTAATCATTTAGATACTATTTTGTGGCCTCTTTGCATTGTTAAAATATTTGACAACAACGAATTAACTTTTTTTTCATGTATTTATCTTATCTTCCCAAATACTGAGTAATTTTGAAGGCTGAAGATCTTAGCTGATCTTTCTTATACCCATCAGAGTTTCATATGGTACCTTTTTATCCTATAGGTAACCCCCTCCAAAAATGTTTCCTATGTACATGATAACAAAATACTGAGGTAAAGAGCAGAAAATCAAACTTAGCCAAACATACAGTCTATATGAGATAAGAAAAACAACACTGATTTATTCCCCCCCCCCGGATTGATAACTGGTTTTTTAAAAACTTAATTAAGGGGCACCTGGGTGGCTCAGTTGGTTAAGCGTCTGACGTCAGCTCAGGTCATGATCTCAGTGTTCTGGGACCAAGCCCCTGGGATCAAGCCCCTCACTGGGCTCTACACTCAAGAGGGGAGTCTGCTTCTTTCTCTTCCCCCTCCCTCTGCCCTTTCCCCTGTTCGTGCTCTTTCTCTCTCTCGAATAAATAAATAAAATCTTTAAAAAATAAAAAATAAAAACTTAACTGATGACTATTTTGTCATACATAGGTATGGCTTCTTGTTATGGAGCCCTAGAACAACACCTCTATCCAAAGCAGAAGATGGTAACAGATCATAAAACTAGAATTTACCCAAGCCATTTAATTAGCAAGTATTTAATGAGAACTTTATTTATTTATTTATTTTTGCCAACCAATATTTAGAATTGTGGCTGCTTTGTGGCTCAGTGTCTACCATAGTTACAGCATCATCATTTGGATCAAGGATCATGAGAGAAAGGCATAGCCAAGGAAATCTGTGATTGCAGAACGCATTAGAGAAAAGGAACATTGTCTTTCTTTTCCCACATTATGCTGCTGGCTAAAAAAGAATTGCCTTGCAATCTGGTTAAAGGAGCTATAAAAAACTTTAGTGGGTACTTGAAGCTAAATCTTAATATGACATGGGAAACAATGACATGGAATTTCAACAAAAAAAAGCAATACATCAAGTACCACTTTCTCAAGGTCCCATGCTGAAGCATTTACTGCAGATTATCCAATATTTGTCGGGGATTATCTGTGTATAAGGCTCTGGGTACCTTGGGAGACATAAAGGAAAAAAAAAGGTAAAATCTGTGCCTTTAAGGTCTTCCAAATTTAGTGGAGAAGAAGACTCCCTATGTAAGCAGTAATATAGCATATTATGATATATGTTTAATGTCACTAAATACACAGTGAGGAAATGGATGTTAATCTGGCTGAAGAGCTCTGAGAGAGCCCTAAAAAATACTTAGAATTTGAGGAGAGCTGGCATGATGGAGGCCCCCAGGAAGGATGTGGGGGGAGGAGCCTTCCAGATGAAGAGGACCAAATGAGCGAAGGTGCAGAGGTAGCAGAATGTTTTGTGTCTTTAAGGATTATGGATCGTCCCTAATGGCTGACGGAGGGGATTTCTGCCAATTGTGTGTGGGTGGCAAACAGGTGGAAATGTGTGTGGGAGTTAAGAGTAGAGTAGAACAAGCCTCTCCCAGGTAGAAGAGAACTTCTGGTGAGAACCATATTTTATTCTTTTTTATCTCTTAATAGCAACAGATGCCTAATATTCTTTTTACTTTTTATAACCTTGGTATTTACATGAGTGCCTGGAAAATGAGGCCCTTCATAAATGTTGACTCTGGTAAGCGTGCATGGTTTTAAAAGGCAAGTGAGGAAGTTTGGGTTTGGTTCTGTGTGCAGTGAGGAGCCTTTAAAGCTTTGTGAAAGAGGAAGTCTATGATCAGAACTGTCCTTTCTGAAGATAACATAAACAAGGGTATGGAGATCAAATTAGAGAGAAGCAAAAGCCCAGGGCAGAGATCTTTCAGCAGTTGTCACAAAACTCTAGGGTGGGGTGGGGTGGGGGGGCAGAGCCTGGACCAAGGCGCAGCAGCTGTGGGAGTAGAACAAAGAGATGAACTCGAGGAGATACGGTAACATTTTGATGTAGAGAATGCAGAAAATAGAAGCGAGGGGCCTGGCGTCACAGTTACCTATCAAATTTGGGTTCCGTAAAAACCATTCAACAATTTGCCACTTCTCTTTAGTTTCCTTCTTATTGATGAAGTCCAGCATAAAATGTTAGTCTTCAGAAACAAAAGCTGGACAAAGCCAAAAGCTTGAGATTATCCCCAAATTATTGTGGCTGATGAAAATTTTTGAGGAGCCTCCAATGAAGGAGCCATTCATAGAAAAGAGGAAGGGCTCCAAAGGAAGAGTTAGGGGTTAGTGAACACATTGGCTCCTGTCAAATTTGTCAGACAAGGGATAAAAGTGTCAGGTAAGCCTCAGAGATTTTGTTTAATGATTTGGGGTGCCTGCAATATGACAAGTCCATGCAGCTGGGTGTAAAGCATTTAAGGCATTTCTTTAAAGCATTTCTCTAGCTGGGGATTGTGGTGATGAGGAGGAATATATTGTCTGCTTTTAGGGAATCCTACTTTTTTCTTGACTTGAAAAATTTTGTGTGAAATCAATAAAATGTACTCAACAATAAATTGTTTTCCTCTAGTGAGGAAATAATTTGGCTGCTGTCTTCAGCACTGTGCTTATATGAACCGAAAGAAGACATTCTAGCAAATGTGTACTGTAGATAGTCAGATTGGGAATGGCTTCCAAAATAATAAATATAAAAAAAACCATGACTTTACCAAGGATTTCCCATTTGTTCACAAAATGATAAAATTTCAAGAGGGCACCTTCTGACAGCCTTTGAAGATTGTGTAGAATAATTCAGTATCCACAGGTGAGCTACTATTTAAAGAAATTGCCACAAGTGTCAACCACAGAGGCATCAAAACCATAATACCAATTACCTATGGAGTCAGAATCCAGTGATGTCAGAACAAAGGAGTTATGGAATTTACCACTTACAAGGTGGCTTAAAAAAAAAAAGAGGATGGATGAAACTGGATGTGCAAGAAGCATCACAGAGGTCTTCTAAAATGAAATATGCCATAGCAAAGTAGCAAGAATTTTTT
>NW_027397064.1:40922343-40949688 GCF_003265705.2 Callorhinus ursinus | reverse complement strand
AAGCACTTTTTTAAAGAGCTGGACACTGTTTTAAATGCTTCACAGTATTAGCTTATTTGATTGTCACAACAAATGTTTGAGGCAGAACCATTACCCCAACTTAAGCATGAGACCGATAAGGCATGGTGAGGTTAAATAACTTGCCCAAGGTCATAGCTAATAAATGGTGGAGCAGGATTTGAACCAGATATTCTGGCTCTTGTGTCTGTCCTCTTCACCACAATGCTATGCTGCCTCTCACTTTATTGCAATGCTTTGTTCAGTGGTAATATCATAGCCCTTCCCCACCACACCTCTTTCTCTCTAGCAATCATGTCTATCTCATTAACCACTGTAGGCCCCCACTAGACTGTAAGCTCCTCGGGAAGGACAGTGACAATGTCTTTGTTTCCTATAGAATTCTAGTAACATCTAAGACAGTGCTTAATACATAGTTGGTATTCACTCCTTATTTATTGAATAAATGGACACACGTATGTTCATTGCAAACATTTAATGAAGGTAATATTTCTAAGAGGAATGAAATAACAACATCTCTTAAGTACAGTCCAAATGTGATTCAGTTATGCTAGAGGAAAAGGGAACTTATACTGACAAGTGGTATTTTGAAAATTTCAAATGTCTAAAAACGATTAAAGCTAAAGGGGATTTCAAGGCTGGTATCGGGCAGTTCAATTTGAAGCAAAAGCTTCTGCTATTCAAACCTTCACCACTCCAGCCACAGGAAAAGTCAGACAGTTATGAAAGCTTGCAGACTGGAAGGAAATTCTAATTCCTTGGAATGCCCTGAAGAAGGAGGGAGAGCTGTAGACTCTGACTACTTTACTGTAAGACCTGATAACTCTGAAAAAATACAAAAAAACACATAAAAAGAGGGCACGAGCCAGATTAGAGGGCCAAGTTGGAGCTGTGTTATCACAGGTCCTCAAGAAATCAGCAGGGCCAGAACTAAGACAGGCTGCAGGCAATTACAGATTGTCATTAAAGTTAAAAATATGACCCACAACACTGTTGCTGTACAGCTTTAGGCTACTAAAGCTCCATGCTGTCAGTTGTGACACGAAGCATGGGAAAGGACAGTCAAAATTCTCTGCTATTTCTGCATTTGGTTACAAAAATAAAAAATCTGTACATTTCTATATAATTAAAATAAGTAAGCACAGAATGATTTTCACATTAAGAAAGAGGAGAAAGGCAGGGAAGATATATGAGATCTACTTGAAGATAGCATTCAAATGGCTACTTCATAATTGCTTGGGTTTATGCAGTAGTATAATCAGTAACAAGGATGAATCTGTCCAACTGGTTCTCTTCAACAGTTTTCAGACAAGAACTGAAGACAACAGACAATACAGGTATTGTGTCTGATGAATTAAAAAAAAAAAATGCATGAGGTTTTTGGCCAAGTAAATAACATTTCAAATAGGTGTTTAACGTGCTGAAAAAAATTCACAACAATGAAAAGACTTAGATGAAAGAAGACTCAATTCTGAATGAGGGCACGAGGATTAAGTGAATGTCAAGATGAACATCCCAGTATGGATCCATTCCTTGTATAACAATTGAACTCCTTACTTCACAGCATGGTAGAGTGTAATTTAACTTAAGAGGGGTAAATGTGCTAAAGAGAAATGATTCCGTAAAGAAGGAAGGACTTTTAATGTCAAGGACAAAGCAATTTGTAATTTGATTTTTTAATCTGCAGACAGTAGGTAGTATCAAGTCATCAAACAGTCCAAAGAATAGGCTGCTAATTGAAACAGAACGTGGAAACATTAATGAAATTGATTGGAAGTGACAAAGCAGCTGGATTTGTCAGCATTTCAGCAGATGGAATAGCTCTGATTGATGAAATGACAAGGCTCTGAAACAAAACCGAAAATTAAATGTACAGCCAGAGAGTCCTGGCACCAAAAATGTACAATTGCATAAAATTTGAGGAACGGGACATGAAGGGATCTTGAGAAATGCTCCTGAATGGCGTTAGAGAATACAATTGTTTGTCACTTGGCTCAAGCCTGTCATTTCTGATGGCTGTTGGAAGTCTGGGATTCGCTGTACTGAAAGAGCTGATGCCATGGGCTGGCAGGTATTACCGGTGGCACTATGACTTGTAAACGAATTGCTTTAGCATGACCAGCTTTGCACGCGTATTTGAGAACCACGGCTCCAAGGGCTTTGTCACATTATACAAATGCAACAGTCTCCAAACTCTGTTTCTGGAAGCACCCGGGACCCCATGAGATGCTAATAGATACTCTGCGAAAAAGTTTCTTGGTCAAATAAGTCTGGAGAAGGCTGTATAATATGATTCACTCTGAGAGAGTCCCAACTCACATAGCATAGCAAAGTCAAAGTCCTTTAGTAAAGGGAGAATTTCCTGTGCTTCTGGGACTACTGAAATGAATTTTTAAGAAACACCAGTAATATCTTAGAGGGACTCTGGGTCTTTGGAACAAAGTTTGGAAAATGTACCCTGGTCTTCCAGGAGCACTCATCTACTTGGGCTCTTCTAAGTACTTATATGCCGCACTCTGGGAGAATGACTTGATGCCTGCCAAGCATCTGGCTCACCATGAAGTATTTTCTCAACAGTTGACATTTCAAATGTATTTGATTGTATTTGGAAAGATGTTGTCTTACTTTTCCTGCTTCTATTGGTGTGGGTTATAGACTCAGTTCCTGTAGATGATCATAGACGGGCTGTGATTCTGTTATGCTGAGAGTATTTGTCTAGTGCCTAATCTCAATTGAAGGACACAATTCCAGGTAGAGAAAGCAATGCAAGCAAGCAGTGATGTCAGGTTCGGTGGCATACAGGAGTATCTCTTTAGGTTTTATGTAGGAAAAAAAAAATCAAGACATCTGATTAGGTCAAGCATTTCTTCTTTAATTGCCTTATTTGTTGTTGTTTGTTTGTTTCAATTAAGGCAATTGTCTAAAGGATGCTGTGAATATTTCCCTACATTCATAGACTACACCCGATTTCAAATTACCTTAATTTAAAAAGTAATGATGTAGCTGCCACATGACATTATTTTAACATCAAAAAATAAGTTAATGTGAAACACTGTATTAATAGACTACAGGACAAAAACCACAGGGAGAGAGGAATGGTCAGGAATTAAGGAAGAAGAAGACTAGTTATTCTCAGCAGTCCTATGCCTCAAAGAGGAGAAAAGCCTATAAAATGGAGTATAACATTTTCTCACCGAAATTGAACAAAATGGATCAGCCCCACGAGGTATAACCTGAAGTTATTTATATCTCTTTAAATTTCTATGATCCATGTATGCAGGCCAACCCCAAGAGTCATGTTTTTATAGAATATTTAGCTAAGGGTATGTGTATGTCTTTTACAACTCTTTACTTGGGCATTTGAACAATGGCTGTTTACAAACCTGGGGATATAGTTCCACAGAAGATTGTACCAGGTTGAGTCCCTGGGGATTTCTATATTCTGTCTGCTTCAGCCTGATGGCAGCACATCTTCTCTTATGTCTTAGCAAACTCACTCACTGCCCCAGTTTCAGACATTTCATCTACAAGTGAACATTATGTTTTTGAAATGATAATTTCCACTGTCCTGATTTTTCCAAAGACTTCAATCTCAACAATTAAAATTAAGATTGAGATAGAAGCAATCAGAAGTATACTCTCAGAAAGAAAATCTCCTGAATGGGGTTTAGTTAATGAAACATTTTCTTGGGTTTCAATTTTCTTACAAGAAGGGAAGAGTTCTTCCTATAATTCCTATAATTAGTGTGGATCCTATTTTTCAAATGTTACTGAATATAATATATAGAATGTCAGCAGTATTCTTCATTGGTGGCTTTATTTATTGAAGAAGTTTTACTTGCAGAACCAGGAAAAGCACCCCATCTTGGGCTGAGATGGACCACTTTCTGGATAGCCATTTAGAAGGGATAAGAGCACTGAAATTTTGGATAACGATCCTACTAAGTTGCATAAATTTGTGCTTACCTAAAGTGTGCGTGCTCAGGAGAGGAACGAGCGTGGCTAGATCCCTGTCTTGGTGTGTTTCATATTCCTTCTTACAAAGAGCAAGAAGGGAAGAGCGGAGAAGGTGGAGAAAGGCAAATATTTTACTATTAAATCATTAGTTTGCATGCTTTTTGAACAGGTAATTTATAAAGCTGAGCTATGATTTACATGATTAAAGTTCAGAACATTGCTTGGCTTCAGGAAGTGTCGATTGCCATTGGCTGGAGAAGTGGGCTCACGTTAGAATCTAATCTAGGATGAGTGATGCTTTGGTGGGCAAGTCCTCACCAGGCCTTTCCATGAGGCTTGGGGGCCCAGAACGTGGCATGGCTTTGGTTACCACCTTCAGGGAGTGTGGGATGATCATCAGGACCCAGTGACTATAGTGTAACTTCGGATAGTGCTTCCAAGGACTGGGGCGAGCCCATTGTGTGGTCTTCTGTTGGAGATTGACTCTTGTGAGATGGTCAGTTATTTTCATTTGTCTTGAGAAACCACATATCCTGATGGCTTTCAAAGATAACAAAATATAATAAAATCACAATAGAACATATGTCTCTACAAATACAGATTTCTAAATTGCAAAACTGAGTTATAGGACATGTCAGGACACACTCAGTGCCTGGTGTCCTGAGAGCGCCTAAGCAAAGACATTTCTCTCAGGAAGTGACAAGCTGTCATTAGAAAGTGAATTGTTCTCCTTTATTGGTTTCTAAGGGTTTGGGTTTTAGAGAGTTTCTATATCTAACTAAATTTTGGTGACATACTTTATTCTCCCACCAACTTTCACAGGATGAAATATCTTAACTAGCCTTTCCATGAACCAACTCTTCCATGAGCCAACTCTTACCCGCTGAATCCTTTTATCTTAAGGAATAACTGGGATCCAGGAACTCGATTCTGCATGCTATGGAAGGATAGAGAATCCTCAGGTGTGCCATGGTTACATCCTGGGTATGGGCTTTATGAAAATCATGGTTGTATCCCAAGTAAAAGCTTGAGGCAAGGTGAAGTAGAACCGCATTTAGGGAATCCTTTTGGAAGGACTTTGTTTCACTCCCTGTCTCTACAAGTCCTCCTCACTTTCTTTAACCATGAAAACTACATATTTTCAGATTTTGGAAGATTCTTTGATCAGCTTATCTGATATAAGCTGCCTATGGGAAAATCCCTTCTTCCTGCCTGATGATTGAGTCAGGGACTGTTAATAAGGGAGACCTTAAGGGTTCCTCCCCCATTCTTTTTGGTCTTCCCTTTTTTTCCCCATTATTCCTGTAATGAATATATATTGTAATATATATTATAAGTATATGCAGTATATAAATTCCTACATTTTCCCTATACAATTCACCTTAAATTCTATTGAAGATTTACTTCTTAAGGAATTAAAATGCTTTTAATTTTTTATTTACTTAAAAAGATATTTATTTATTTATTTTAGGGGGAGAGAAGTTGGGGGGGGAGGGCTGGAGGAAGAGGGAGAGAGAGTCTTCAGCAGACTCTGCGCTGAGTGCAGAGCCCGACTCGGGACTCGATCTCACAACCCGGAGATCATGACCCTGAGATTCACCACCTGAGCTGAAACCAAGAGTTGGAGCTTAACTGACTGTGCTGCCCAGGCGCCCCTAGAATCCTTTTTAGAATCATGACAATAGGGGTAGACAACATTGTTATTTGGTAGACTTTTATCAAGAGAAATTGATAAGAGCGGAAACAGCTTGGAAAGAGGGGAGAAGGAGGTGGAAACATCACAGGCATCCAGCCCCAACCTGGAAGAAAGGCAGAGTAACAGACCATGTAGGCTAGTTTGGAAGGTGAGCCCTAGTTGGGAAGAAGATGCTGAGTTTAGCTTTGGACATGCTTTTTATGATTGTCAGGGGCACACTGAATGAAGATGCAGACAGCCTAATGTCAGACGCTCAGGTTCATGGAGCAAATTTGGGAGGTGTATTAGTTTCCTGAGGCTGCTGTAAAAACTATCCCAAACTCAGTGGCTTCAAGCAACACAAATTTATTCTCTTACAGCTCTAGAGGTCAGAAGTCTGAAATGGGTCTCACGAGGCTAAAATCAAGGGCTAGCAGGCCTGCATTCCTTCTGGAGCCTGTGGAGGAATCATCTGTTTCCTTGCCTTTTCCGGCTTCTAGATGCCATCTGCATCCTTTGTGGACCCTTCCCCCATATTCAAAGCAAGAATTGTAGCATCTTCAAATATTTCTCTGTTACTCTCCTGCCACCCTCTTTTACTTACAAGGACCCTTGTGATTACATTGCATCCACCCAGAAAATCCACACAGTGGAAAATCCCTTTGGCCAAGTAAGTAATCTCTTCTTGGTTCCAGTGATTAGGACATGGGCATCTTTGGGTGGGGGGACATTATTCTGCTTACCATAGGCACATTCGTCTAGAGGTAGCAAGTCGATTTATGCTTTTACATTCCCAAGGGAATGTGGGAAGGGCAGGGGGGAAGAGAGAGAAAGAGAGAGAAAGAGAGAGAGAAGCCCAGATGACTGAAGAATGAGACTTTCTTTTCTATGGGGCGCCCTGGGTGGCTCAGTCAGTTAAGCGTCTGCCTTTGGCTCAGGTCATGATCCTGGAGTCCTGGAATCGAGCCCTGCATCGAGCCCTGCATGGCGCTCCCTGCTCAGCGAGGGGCCTGCTTCTCCCTCTCCCTCTGCCTCTCCCTCTGCCTTACCCATCTTTTAAACTACTTTTGGGTGTCTTCTCAAACAAGACTTTAATGGTGGTGGCATTACTCATGGAAAAGAAAGTGATTTTATTTGCTTGTTTATTCTCCCCTGTAGCCTTGCAAAGCACTGGGGTTTCAAAAAAAAAGCAAAAGGAGAGCTCATTTTCATTTGTTTTGTCTTAGTGGTCTTTAGTCCTATCTACTTCGATTGCATTTTCTAAAATAGCATTGTAGTTGTACTTCTGCAAAGTGAGCCACATGCAGCTCATCCTTTCCCTCCACTTAAATAATGAGGAAATAATTGTGTTTTCAATACTAGGACTAAACTGCTGTGCTATTGACAAAGTCTTAATTGATTTGAAATATGAGAAAGCTCATGCCCTTCTCTGATATAATTGGCTTAGGCCCTTGGGTGCTCTACCTGGATTTCACTATTGAGAATGCTCACTGAATGCTGATTTCCCCTTGGGCCTTGTGCTCAGTGCTGCTGCACACCTGATCTGAGAGGCAGTGTGCTGCTGGCTGAGAAGCTACTTAACCTGGGGCAGCAGGGGATGCAGGTGAGGAATCTCCATCCATTCACTTAACCATTGATTTTTTATTCTGAAGTAGACACTGGAGCACCTCTGGTGTGCTAGGCACTGTGCGCAATCCTGAGGATGGAACACTGAATAAACCAGAGTCCACTGACTTTTAGTCCGTGGTTGGGGATGGGAGGGAGAGGTCCCCCAAGAGAACAGGCAGCTGTATTATACTGTGCAGAGTGTGGTGAGGGGGGTGCTGTGCCTAGAGTATTATGGGAACACATGTAGAAGGTGCTCACTCCACACATGGGTTCCAGGGAAGGCTTCCTGTAGAAAATAGCATCTAAGTTGAGTTCTGAAAGACCGGTAAGAATTAACCAGGCAAAGGTAGAGGTGGGAAGAAGGCATGATTTTCCTGAGAGAAGCGCTAGCAGGTACAAAGGAGGGGGCAAGAGTAGCACAGTGGAAATCCTCACTCAATTCTTTCTGTCTGAGAATCCTTGGGAAATTGCTTAACCTGTCCAACTCCGAGTCCCTTTATCTGTGAAATGACGCTAATAATGTCTCAGGAAACTGTCAAGGAAATGGTGGAGTTGGGATTTAACATATTATCTGGGGATAATATACTTCTTGTTTTTTATTTTGTTTTTTGTTTTTCATTAGTTACATAGTAGTTAATCAGGGATCCTCTCCACTCCACAAAAGAACTGAAAAACAAATTAACAAAAATAAAATCCCAATTTGAGTATGCTCTAAATTCCTTAGCCTCAATCTAGGTTACTTATTCTGACAGCAACAATGCAATTTAGATTTAAATGATTGAAAATGATTTTAATTTGTCAATCACAGTTGAAGTAGTACCCTTATCCACAGCTTCTATATATGTGCGTGTATATATATATATATATATGTATATATGTGTATATATACATATATATGTGTATTTCTTTTTACTAAAGTCTTATTCTTTATTTTTCAAGAGACTTTGACAGAACAGATGAACACATGCCCACATGACTTAAAATAGACCACTCATGGACCTGAAAAATAGCATGTGTTTTCTTTGATTTCTGAAATGTATTTTCATAGGAGGTTTTCTTCCAGGGAAACCCTGAGTTTGTTAAGCTGGAGGCACTCTTTCAGATGTCGGTTACAGTTGGGGACAGTGGGCATGACTAAGAAGGAATGAAAAGCATTATTTTAAGTGGGGACAGTTTAATTATGCTGACTCATGAACGCATCCTGCAATTTAGAACAATTTGTCCTTTCTGTGCAAGTCTGCATTCCCATCATTTGTCATTGTTCTTATTATAAATATATTAAGCACATGGGAATACTGGGCAATAGTTATATTTTCGGGGCAGGGTTTGTAAAAATTATTTATTGTTCAACAGTTAAATAGGCATCCCAAATTCATAGAAAGCTGAGAGGAAGACATAGCATAGTGAGTCATGGAGTGTCAGTGAGGACATTATGTACAAGGGCTTTTTCATGTCCAAAGAGACCTTGGTTTAAATGCTGTGCCCACTACATAGCCCTGAAAAATTGTTCCTGTCTCTATGCCTCAGTGTTCCCATCTGTAAAATGAGCAGTACTTTCTTCAAAGGATACTTAAAAGAATTAAATGAAACAATTTATTAGAAGTAATTATGTTTTATACAGTGCTGCATGAGAGATAAATATTACTAGGTATCATTATGAAAGTTTTTTTTTTGCAAGGTTAACTTCTGGGGGCCAAGGGCAGACCACCCCAGTATGGCCACAAAGGCATGTAGATTATTTTGAACTGAAAATAATCAAGGACCAAAGACTCAAGAAGAAACTTTGACCTTCCCTTCCAATTGCCTAAAAGGAATTTAGACAGAGAACCTGCACCAGGAAGAGAGCTATTCATAGAAATTCCTTTTTACCTAAGAAACTGATCTGCATTCCCACCAACAGTGTAAGAGGGATCCCCTTTCTTTCAGAGGGGAGGGGCTGGCGGATGGAGTAGCTGGGGGATGGGTATAAAGGAGGGCACCGGCTGTGATGAGCACTGGGTGTTATACGCAACTAATGAATCACTGAACACGGTATCAAAAACTAATGATGTACTACTATACAGTGGCTAACTGCACATGATAAAAAAAAATAAAATTACTGACGACATTTAAAAAAAAAAAGGAAACTGATCTGCCCTACAGGGCACCTTTGTTTTCCAAACATCCCCGATCACCTTCTTGCTAATGGCCTTCTTCCCCTCCGTATTCCCAGACTCTTACCCCTCTCCTTAGCTCTGGATAACATGTATACCTGTATACATGTATGTATGGAATTTCATGTCCATATGGACTCCCTGTACATATGAAACTAAATCTGATTTTCTCTTGTTAATCTGTCTCATGCAAATTTAATTCTTAGTCCATCTAGAAGAACCATGGACAGGGGAAAATTTCTTCTTCTGCCACAAACTCATGTTGCAACTGTTACAGGATTTGTGTCCCCTTAGTGCCAGGGTTCTTGGTCATGCGCTTCAAAGAATGAAGAGGTAGACCAGATGAAGACGTTTATTGAGCAAAAGTACAAAGCTCCCGGAGAGGGAGGGGGACCTGAGTGGGTTGCCCACAAGAGTTTCTAAGTTTAAGGGTTTTTATGAGCTTTTTTGCAGAACTTTCTTAAGCAATCAGGGTGTGCTGAGTCGTGTCAATCAGGGCTTTGGTCACATATCTGTCTACCTATTAGATTAATGTCCACGTGCTGATGGTATTTTTTTGGTGACATTTGGGGGTTAGGTTTTAACTGCCCCTTGTCTGTGATATTGACAAGTGCTTTTGTGGTTAATTGTCTAATTTTAGGACGTTTTGCAGAAGTCATTTCTGAAAAAGCTGCAAAGCAGAATGTCAATACAGTCCTCTCTAAGCTGCAAAACAGGATGTCAGTGCTGTTTTATTTTAGCTGTCCTGACTCCATATTTTCTTGGGGGGACCCTGGTCCTGACTACCTAACTGTCCAACTAACTCCTAACACAACCACTGAACTGAAGAGTCAAGAGATCAGAGGGCATCAATAACCCAGGAAATCTTCTCCAATGAGAGAACTAAAAGAAAGCAGTTGGATAAAGGCCAGAGTGGCAAAGGACATGAAACCCAAGATCTTGAGGGTCAGTTTTTGCCGGCTGACATATCAGCATGCCTGCATAGGTCCTGCATAAACTGTTTGGATAATTAAAAAGGAATGGGATGTCCGTAAATCAAATCAAGGAAGGTCCACATTGGAGGGATAGGATTGTGAATGTTGGCCTCCAATGATTTTTTAAGCTGTTGCCTTTTGAATGTGATTTTATCCTAATAAGCTAATTAAATCTAAAAGTTTGAAATTGAGTCTGAACATGGACTTATCTTTGACTCTTGTCTTCTTTTTTTAATAAGCATGATACTTTCTCTTCCTCTCTCTTGAGATATATTTCCCAGCTATAACACTTCAGACTAGATTGCTCAGGCTACCTCCATTAACACTGTGACTCTTCCCATTGCTGGTGTGGGCCTGATCTACACATGCCTGATTAGTGGGGACTTACTCCCAGTCACACAGGCAACTTGCTAAGTGATCTTCATCTCTCCCTCTGCTCTGCAGAGGGCACTGCTCAATGCTTTGAGTAGGCATGCTTAATTAAGTAAGGGTTCTTACTTTTAATAACATTCTATTTTTAATTCTGAGATGTTTTTAATTCTGAGATGTTCTTAATTCTAATGACAATTCCTCTCTTAAAAGGACCTGGACAGCAGGCCAGAAGGGCTCTTTGGTGGATTTATTAAACATTATTTAGGCTGATAACAATCTGTTTTGTAAATCAGAAGAAATTGAACAATTATCCAGATGTCTCCTGAGCAAGGGTCACACGGGGTCTGAACAGATTGCTGCTTTTTTCTTTTCCTCCCTTCAGTACTTCATAATACCTTTTTGCCTTTAAGAGTTTGCTTGGCTCTTAAAGAGAGAATATAAACATGAATCTATATGACAATATGCTACATGACCCCCATCTAATGCACTCTGACCTTTCTTGAATAAAGGCTTTGTGACAAGCAATTGCGGGAAATACTTCAGGGCTTTATAAGGCTAATTAGAATTTCATTAACTTAATCATAAATTACCCCTGGCTCAGGTGTCTGCTTGTTACCTTTTCCCTCTCAGTTTGAATTTTGACCCGTGGGTTTCCTGTTTAATGTGGCAGCTGCTTAGATCCTATGTGAAGGATAGGCTTGAAACGCACGCAGTCAAGGGGCTATCTTTCTCAATCTGTTTGAAGTGCACTTGGAAATTATAAGCTTAGTAGGAAGAGAAAAAGCTCAAATGCCTACAGAGACTGCAGCTTGAAGTGTTAAATGGGCAGCCCTCGAAGGGAACATGGCCCCATGCTGCCTCTGCACCAAGGGTGCTTTGGTCTTAAAAAAAAAAAAAAAAAAAAAAAAAAAAAAATTCAGGTCTCATTGAAAAAGACTGCATGTGGTTTCCTCCTCCGATCTAAGTTTCAAGATTCACTTAGAATGAAAATCAAGCAACAGTAAAAAATCAGAGTTTAAAATGTCACACATAAACTCATCAGTTTATGGAAATGGGAAAGTACAGAGGAAGGTGCATCTGGAATGGAGTCCAATAGCTCTGAGAGTTATGTGCTGCTCAAAGGCATGAATCCTGTATCACTTAAGACAATCTGCTGGCTGCTTTAAGTCTGACAGTTCATGGCACATTGTAAATTCACCTGCATCTGATTCACGTGCATGCGAGCACAGTAATGAGAATTACCATGAGTGTTAGTGGTGGATGCTAGCTGGATGGACGCCAACACGTCGGCTGATTGTTGGTGCAGTGCCAAACGTGTTTTTTCAATATATGTATTCTTTCACATCACAAAATTGATTTAATTGAGGGACAATTATAAATGGTTATGGAAGTTTTTTTTTTTTAATATGGATAGATCATTCTGTATTGTAAATTGTTCAGGGTTTTCATCGGCAACATGTGTGGCATCTCAGCGTGTTTGGTTTGATCCGGTTTTCCGTGTGTCCCAGGGTACTAGAGGATTGATCCTAGTTACAAGATTGCATCCGTCTCTCTCTATATGTTGCCTTTTTAAATACGATAATTATTGTTTTTGAAGTTGTTGGTGTGAGTAACTGGAATTTTTCACAGATTTTTAAAATTTTGTTTTAGTGTTCCTGTTTTGATGACTTCAGTTGGAATTCTAATTGCACTTAATTTCTGCCTCTTTACCCATCTGGCAAATATCATGGCCTTAGACCAAGAGTTCTGAAGCTACTTAATTTCTCCAGGTCCTGAAGGAAAAGTTCATCTACGTTAATGGTTTTTTGCTGAGGTTATGGGAATGGATTCTTTAAAAATGAAGATTTTTCAAGAAAACCTTTAAGCTTTTTGAAAAACATATAGTTTATTTTAACTTTGGAAGATCTGAGGGAAATCTTGCCGAGAACTTCTAGATACATAACACAGGCTGGAATGCTAACTGCTACCTGGCCATCTGTGGAGTATTTGGATTTTTAGGGCCACGTAAGTTCCTGCTCAAGATAGGGGAGAGAGTCTATCACTTCTAGTCTTATGAGGCCTGAGCTCACTTCTAGTCATAATTGTACGAAACTAGTGGTATATCTCACTATCAGTTACTCACTCTCCTTCTGCGATATTGCCCTAATAAGTCCAGCTAAACCCAGAGGTCAGAAATGTTTCTCTTCTTATAACTTAAGCAGAGCTAGGAAAGAAGGGCAAAGAACTAGGGGCCTCCAACAAAGAAAAAGAGTAGTAGGATGACTGGCATCCCAAGGACAATTAGTGCAATAAGTATATAATTGATCTTTTAATGAAACATTCAAACCCAAATTTATAGCGAGTGACTACCACACACAAGGTACTATGTGAGGTATTGTATTGTCAGAAAAAATTGAGGAATGCTAAAGTGGGCCAGAAAGGAAAAGCCAAAAGGAAAAGAAAGAGAAGAGAGAATCTCAAATGTTTTGTCTAGCATGACCTTCTGGGTTATCTCTGATTTTCATTGTCTTTTAGCTATTTTTGTAACTCTTGAAGTTGTAGAGAATTGATAACAAGGTGTAATGGTTCTTGTCCATGGAAATGTAAGTTAATTGTGTCTGGTGGAAAAAAAATTGATTATGGCCCTGTGAACAGCCCTGTTTGACATCTAGTTGTAAATTTATTTCAGAATTCCTTATCTGATTATATTTTTATGGTACTTTAAATTCTCCTCTGAACAGGCTGTAACATCTTACTGGTCCCCTCATTAATTATTGAGTTAAAATCTTTGACATGTTCATTTTATATTTGTATAAGAATCAGATTATTCCCTCCTTTAAACAGTCTCTTTAACAATTTGACAATAAAAAAGTAATTCATACTTGCTCTTAAATTGTTTGGTTTTTAATTGGAGAGATAAGACATCTAAGAAGTTGACATGCAATTCTGAGCTCTCTAAGTCAATGGGGTTGGTGTTACTATATATTTTCAGGGTGAATTTTACTGACCAATAACTATTTGCACTTATTATTCTTTCATTCCTTTTTAACTAGATTTGCAAGTCAGAAAATTCATGAGTAAAATTCTAGGCTACTGGAGCCACAGGGATTTAAAACAATTTTTTTTTTTTTTGGTGAGCCTTATTTTTTCCATTATCAAAATAAGAATTTATTTAATATTTAGAAAGTAATAAATCATGGAAAAATGGAAATCACAGAAAAGCAAGGAGAATAAAACAATAACCCACAATTCCACTGCAATGCAAACATTGGGATATATTTTCATCTAGATTTTCTGTGCTTAGTTGTACCATTGTTTGTTCTTGTTTTTAGTTTTTTTGGCTGTTTGGTTTGTTTCTCTTCACAGTGTATGTAGGTTGAATGATATCCCCATTCCACCCCAGCCCGAAGATAGCCACATCTGATCCTAATGTGTGAGGTTACATGGCAAAGGGGAATTAAAGCTGCAGAATTAGGAATTAGGGCTGCTAATCAGCAGACCTTAAAGATTATCCTGGATTATTTATGTGTGCCCAACACAATGATGAGGATCCTTAAAAGTCGAAAAGCAGACAAGAACGCCAGGAAGATGGTGGCTTGCTGAAGAAGAGAGCCACATGCCAAGGAACGCAGATGGCCTCGAGAAGCTGTGAAAAGCAGGGAAATGGATTCTCCTCTAGAACACTCAGGAGGAATGCAGTCCTGCAAATTTTAGCTCACTGAGATGCATCTCACACTGGGGACCTCTAGGACTGTGAGAGAGTACATGCAGATTGTTTAAACTGCGAAGTTCACAATAATTTTTGCAGCAGCAATAGGAAGTTAATACAGTGCACGTACGCAGATTTTAGAAATCTATTGTTATGTCATATGTTATAATACATACCCACATGTTATTTTAAACTTGTGCAAACAGGGGCGCCTGGGTGGCTTAGTCATTAAGCGTCTGCCTTCTGCTCAGGTCATGATCCCAGGGTCCTGGGATCGAGCCCTGCATCGGCCTCCCTGATTGGCGAGGAGACTGCTTCTCCCTCTCCCACTCCCCCTGCTTGTGTTCCCTCTCTTGCTGTGTTTCTCTCTGTCAAATAAATAAATAAAATCTTTAAAAAAAAATAAACTTGTGTAAACAAATTTGTAGTGGGTACCTCATAGTTAATCATTCTTTTATTATTGGCTATTTAGAATATTTCGTTTTTTTCTATTATAATGACATGTTTTTATTAGTATCTTTGGGCTTTTTGTATCATAAATCTTTTTGTATATTTTTTGTTATTTCCCTAGAATATATTCACAAAAACAGAATTCATGTGTCAAAGGGTAACAGCAGGGGCGCCTGGGTGGTGCAGTCGGTTAAGCATCTGACTCTTGATTTTCAGCTCCAGTCATGATCTCAGGGTCGTGGGATTGAACCCCTGGCCGGGCTCCGCATTCAATGTGGAGTCTGCTTGAGATTCTGTCTCTCTCTTTCTCCCTGTGCTCCTCCCCCTGCTCTCTCTCTCTCAAACAAATAAATAAATAATCTTAAAAAAAGGGTAGCAACATTTTTAGGGCACGATGTTTGTGAGGAAGGGCAGAGGAAGGTTGCAGAATTCCTATTTCTGAATTTCAGCTTTACCAAAGCCCCTCAAAGGAACCATGGACATAACACCCCCTACCTCCTTTATGACCTCCCTTAGTTGCCCAGGGAGGAGATAACCCAAAAAGAAGAATCAGGCAAATTCTGAAAATCTGGGTGACAGTCTTGAGACAACTCAGGTGCAGAAAGCTATAGGGTGATGTCATTAATCTTGGAAATAAGGTACAGAATTTAGCAACTGATGAAAGGTACAGAATTTAGCAGAGCTTCTGGTTGAAAACCTGTCTCCTTCCCATACACTTAAGAGTGACAGTTTATGCAGTTACGACTAGAACAAGACAGTGACCATCTTGGGATGGGGCCTCACAGGGTGATCAGCACAGTTTTCAAGAAGGTATTTTGAGGAGGGATAAGAAATGCTTCATTTGGTACCATGTTTCAGGTGCTTGCTAATTTCTAGTAAGAGAGAACTTAAAATGCATGTTGGGACCAACTGTATTATTTTTAATATGGTATTTGTAATCTGCTGCATGGTAACCAACCTGTAATCCTATTCTATAGAGCAGGCTAAGTGATTCCCAATAAATCCTGTTATTGTCTTCCTGAACAGTTACAATAATGAATCTCTCTTATTATTTTATTTTATTTTATTTTATTTTATTTTTATCTCAGTATTTTTGTAGCTGGGTGTCTTGGCAAAGTTGACGCACTTGACAGCTGTATTCAGAATTCCTGTATCTGGAGTGTGCAGACCAGGTAAATAATGCCTTCTGCCTCTTCCTTCCCCCAAGGCCATATGGACTCTTGCCTTTGTCTGGTTGTGCTACACAGCACACTGTCACATCCTGACTTTGTACTTTCAGAGGCTAGTCCTTGAACAAGGATAAAATGATGCAACCAGTTGGAAAAAAAAAAAAAAGAATGTGAAGTCTTTCAATTAACTATTTCCTGAGTTCTCTAGATAACTAGCGGAAGGGAGGTTTTAAGCTCTTAAGCCAATCTTAGTGAAATAAAGAAGCTTTGATTCTTTGATAAGCAGGAAAAAGTGAAACGGGAAAATAAAGGAACTCAAAGGTTCAAGCATTATGTGAATTATTGTATTTTAATTTTCCCATTTATTAAAACTTTCTCAGCTATCAACTCCTTCTCTCTACTTATTTTACAGATAATTACACTTAACATTCCAGGAGAAGGTAGATCAGGACAGGCTGGAGTATTTGTTAGGGGTGTTTATGGACTGGGAGATGCTCTCATGGGAGACATTCCCCCAGGAATGATGCTCAGCATTAAACAGCAAGAAGACTGCTTGAGTGGAAAATGTGTCATTCCAGGATGGAGTTGGACCTTAACTCTGCTACGAACTGGTATAAAATTAGAAAAGAAGAGTATTAGTGTTGACCTAGGAAGACTGATGTAAGGTTACAATTTCATTAGAATATGGTTGGTTGGTTCGTTTGTTTTTGAAGGAGGTAAGTTTTCAAGGGACTGCAAGGAGGATGGGGCTGTTATAGATGTTCATGTAAACTCCTGGGAGTAATAAGGAAGAACACTGAATAAAATGGAAACAATTGCTCAGGAGCTAGCCAGCAGTTGCTTGATTTTATTTTCCCAGGGTAGAGACATTTGCTTAGAATGAAATGAATTTCAAAATAATCACTTTCATCCTAAATGAGTCTACCCAGGAAGAAAAAGCTATTAACCCATCAAGGCAGCCCCCTCCCTGTTCTTCACCTAGGTATTAGAACAAAATGTTTGCAAACCAAGGACCTCATTTTCAAGAGAGGCCTGTAGGTTAACCTTGCTCATGGAACCTTAATTTGCAAACATATTCCAAATATTTACCTAAAACTTAAGTTCCTAAAATATCAATTGTTTGGAGATAAGACACTGAGGACCATGATGCTATGTAAAAAAGTAGAGTATGAAGCCACTTGGAGATGCGAATTTGCAAAAAATAGTAGCTGAATCTGTCGTCGTTTCAACATTCAATTGTGTGAATAAATTAAGTATTCTAATTCCTCATTCTTGCTTTGCATATGTAAATATGGTGTTTTGTACTTGTAGAATTGTTTAGATAATTAGAGAGTTGGATTCTGAGCTCAAAAATCAAATCTTTCAAGACACATTTGGCTGAGAAAAGAGTGGGACAACTGTTTTCATCTTTGCTTTTTTTGGGTTATGAGAAAAAGAAAGTTTTTTTGGTCAACCTAAGTTATATTGCCGCCTACCTCTCAGAGTGAATTGGCAGTTTGTATGTGGAAATTAATGAATCAAAGGGAAAACTAAATGGGGATTTTTTTAAAAAAAGAAGTGAGATTAATGCAGAAAAGTGTCCAACAGTGCGTAGGTGCCAAACTCTTATGCCACTGGGCAGTTTCAGGGGCTTTGTACTTAAGGGGAAGCTTAGGTCAAGGATTGATTGATTCACTGATTTATTCAATAAATATATACTGAACACCCAATAGGTGCCAGCCAGTCTCTTAGGTGCTGGTAGCTCAGGAGCGAACAAGGCAGGTGAAACTCAAGCCCAGTTGGAGAAGGACCCACATAGAAGATCACTGGAGTCTTGAGGCAGGAGAGTGCAGTCGGAGCGCTGACCACCAGGGAAAGACATTTCTTCGTTTCTATTTCTTTGGCTCCCTGTACCAAGCAGGTGTCTGAAAAAGTCTCTGGAATACCTAACAGGTTCCCTGGACCTAGCAAGGCAAGGGTTAGGGCTGGAGACCACACACTTGGAGAGTTATCCTTTTGAGTATATTGTGATGATCTAGGTCTGGGGTTTCTCAAGCAGGGTTAGACCATTCATACACATAGCTAACAAACCGTTATTTAGCTTCTCCTATGTTCCAGGCACCATAAAGATACTAGGGAGTCAAAGTATTCACAGACTCTGCCCTCATGTAGTTTCAAGACTAGTGAGACAGACAGTTGTAATCAAATAATAGAAGAAGCAAAAATGTGATTACAAACTAAGATCAGAAGTTCAAGGCTTGGCAAGAGTGCAGAACGGGGGCTTTTTGACTGTGCTGGGATCTGAAGGGAGAGTAGAGTTTAGTAGGGGAGTGGGAGGGAGAAGCTCATTCCAGCTCAAAGAGGCCAGTTTGTGAGAATTTCTTGGACTGGGAGCTGGACCACAGAGAGTGTCAAGAGCAACAAGAATGGTAAGATTGTAGTCCGAGTAGGCAAGAAAGGTGGGTACAAAGAGAGAGAAAATCTTCTTGATACAAGTTGGGCTGCTAGTGGCTTCTAACAAGTTCAGAGAGAGTCTTTCTGCTTCTAGGCTAAAAAGCTAGGGTGGGAGTTGGGAAGGAGGAGAGGAGGCATTGGATAAATCCTTTTCAAAGTTAGGCTAACATTAGACAGATTTACTGAATGAGAGTAGCTTGTTATAACATTCTCAGTTCAAATGGAGTAAGACGCTATTATGAAAAGCATTGGTTCATCCACATCTAGTTACTTTCTCTATTTCCTGAGCGTAGGGAGTGATCTGATAACACATTTCTTACAGTGTAGCACAATGCCTGCCTGGAGTATGCACTAAAAATTTGCTGGTAGATTAAGGTCAATTTTATCACAATAATTACTACCCTGTAGACTACAACCTAATGAAGACCTTACGTATATGATGGAAATCTAAGCACTGGGATGGGGGAGACAACTGGGAGTCATGACTACATAATTTACATATTCATCTCAAAAGTTGAGTTGACTAGGTCCTGGAGAACAGATTTTGTTTGTTTGTGTTTTAATAATCACTGGGATTTTGGGATAGTTCAGAGGCATTTTTTGATGTTAAAGCATGAGACTTCATGATTCTAAGAATTTTGTCTGCATGATTTACCTTCCAAAGGTTTATCTTGGGTGGTGGGTGGGGGGACGGGGTAACTGGGTGATGGGCATTAAGGAGGGCACGTGATGTAATGAGCACTGGTTGTTATATGCAACTGATGAATTCCTATCTCTGAAACTAATAATACACTGTATCTTAATTAATTGAACTTAAATAAAATAATTTTTTTTAAAAAAGTGTATCTGATATGAGAAAAACTTCAAAGTCATTTAAAGAGGTGATCCTACATGTTCTCATGTGTATTTTATACTCTAGGCTCTGGTATCATGGCTAGTATTCTGACTTAATGCATCCTTTTCTGTGCTTAGTTGAATTGAAAATTTTCATTTATTTTGTTTGGGTTTAAAGTAGCAGTTTTCAAACAAGGGCCCATACAGACCTGGAGGTACAGAAGACATTGCAGGAGCTCCAAGGTCATGGAAACCTTTAAGGGAATCAATTTCCAGATCCTCAGTCTCTGCACTGGCTCTTTCCGAAAATGAATCTCCCAGAGAGAATGGCTGTGGTGGGCCAGTTATCCTTCCCTAGCACTCTCCTTTATTCTGTAAAGAAAAACATGTGTCTGACCCGTCTCTGATCTTATTGTACTGCAGAACAGTGATATTTGAGACTGCAAGGTTCCTGAGGAAGGCTCCTGTAAGAGAGGAGCAGAGCAAACTTCGATAAGAATTACTGATGCATGCTGAACCTTATTTCTGAATTATTTCAGTAACAAACTCATGTCTTTCTGTCTCAGTCCATTTCACAATGAATTTGAATTTATAGGAAATACAAGAGGTGATTGAACATGTTTATTAAAATAAAAAAGGAAGTCAGACATTTCTTGTTAGAAAGTAAGTTTGGTTTGGTAGATTGGTTTCACAGCAAGGACAACTTTCGCCCATTAGTTCTAGGGCAGATATTTTCTATAGATTTAATCAGTTAAATTTTCAGCTCCATAGTCTTGACAAATCTATGTGGAAAGCATGTGTCAATATAAAATATGTAGGTAAATACATCCTCTGCAATAATTTAAGCCTACCATAAAAGTTCTAGAAGTCAACTTAAACATGTGAGAAAGGTCACGTGGTTTCTCAAGAGCTCATGGATTTAAAACATTAGCTGGTGGAAATAAGAGAATGTGTGGCAGCCCAGGGAATGAGTCTCCTGAACTTCTCACTAGGAAAATGATTTAGCATTAATTACTTTAAGCATTAAGTAAACGGGTTTCTTGGAGATGGATTACGTACATGTATATATTCATGGATGCACAGATCTCTATTTCTCACAGTTGTTCAGGGGACAAACGATGGATTCATTGAGTTGTTTTCTTGACACTCTTCTCTTCTTTCAGGGGAACATAGGCTATCTTTTCCTGCATAGTTGTCTGCCAGGGGTTGAGAAAAAACCTGTCATTTCAATTTTTAAACCTTCTGAAGTCAGGGACAAGAGGAGTGTTTTAACTCCAGATCTGCTACTCAAAGGTCTATTTTCTCTCTATAAAGTAATTTGTTTGTTGTAGAAAATTTTGAAAACACCAAAAAGCATAAGGAAAATAGAATTAACAATGCATTTCTACTTTGTGGTCTCCTTCTATTCATTTTTCTATATATAGAAATTACTTTCTTCTTTCTTTCTCTCTTCTTTTTTAACATTGACAGTTTACTATTACAATTGGTAACTATTTTTAAATTTCATCAATACATCCCGATCATTTCCCCATTTCATTAAATGTTATTCTATAGCATCATTTCTAATGACTGAGTAGTATTCTATTGGCAAGAGGTACCATAATTGACTCTACATTTTGCAGACTTGAGTAAATATGTGGATCCTTTTCAAAGGAAAAATAAATTCCCATGTTACCTTCAGGGTTGACTTAGATTATTTTTATTACATTGTTAGTCCTCTATGTAGAAATATAAAAATAGGATTAATTCTTCATTGTGAATGATCCTCACTTGTCTATAACTATAAAACCAACACAAATTTACATTTAAATTTAGATATAAAGTCAATATAATTAAAATGCCAACAGCCATTTAAGGGGATGGTTGATGTTTAATAGTAGGATGATAAATGTTTTATATTTTTTTTCTTGGAATGGTTCATTTGATTTTGAGCCTCATGTACTATCATCTGAATCATCTTGAAAATCATCATTATTTTTCCTTCTAATAATAAACTCATTTTAAACCAGAGATCTATTATTATCATGGGTCAGTCACTTTAATGGTGTACCTCAAAATATAGTATCAACAAAAGTTTCAACAAAAATACTTTGCTGCTAAACTTATTCTTGTTAGGTACAATTACAGCTCCTCACAGCGTGAGTATGGTAGCAACAGCTGTTTGACAGGTGATAAGTCAGTCCTCCCACCATTCTTCTGGGAGCTGCTGCATCATCTCTCTTCTCAGAGTACTCCATGGAGGTAGCCTTTGCTTGGCACTACCAATGTGACTATAAAACAAACACCAACTTGGACATTGAAATCATAGCTTAGCTGTGAGTTATAAGTGAGTCTACCAGATGGTCCAGAATATCTTTACATTGACATTTTTTAGATTACCATCAAAATAAAAACACAGGATTAAAAAAAAAGCTTCTTTCATAACTGAGACCCTCAAGTATAAGGCTTTTGGAGGCTTAAGTTGACCAATTTTTCTATTGCTTGATATCTGGTATGTTAGTTTTCTATTGCTGTTGTAACAAATTACTACGAACTTCGTGTCTTAAAACAACACAATTTCTTAAATTTTATAATATTAGAGATCAGAAACCGTAAAATTATGGTGTCAGCTCAGCCATGTTTCTTTTGGAAACTATGGAAGAGTCTGTTTCCTAGTCTTTTCCACCTTCTGGAGATTACCACATTTCTTGGCTCGTGGCCTCTTTCTCTATTTTCAAAGACCATCACTCTAACCCCAGCATCCATTACCCCATCACCTTCCATAATGTTGGCTCAATTTGCCTCCTTTTTATAAGGTATCTTATGATTGTATTGGGCTCATCCAAGTAGTCCAGGATAATCTCAAGATCCTTAACTTAGTCATATCTGCAGAATCTTTTTTACCATATACAGTAACATATTCAGATGTTCTGGGGATAAAGATGTGGACGTCTTTGGGGAGGACATTATACAGCTTACCATATCTGAATACTAAAATCTCCCCTTATTATAAACAAGGCCATGATGCTGTCTGTAACTTATGAACAAGGCTGTGAGGTTGCATGCTATATTCATCAGAAATGATTATTCTTTCAGGATAAACTTCTGGTGCTGTAATGTAGAAACCACAGGGTAGGTATACTTTTTTAAAAGGGCTTTTTTTTTTTAAAGATTTTATTTATTTATTTGACAGAGAGAGACACAATGAGAGCGGGAACACAAGCAGGGGTAGTGGGAGAGGCAGAAGCAGGCTTCCTGTGGAGCAGGGAGCCCGATGCGGGGCTCGATCCCAGGACCCTGGGATCAGGACCTGAGCCGAAGGCAGACGCTTAATGACTGAGTCTCCCAGGCGCCCCTAAAAGGGCTTTTTGATTAACAATGCCAAATTACCCTCTGGAAGGGCTGTACACTCCTGACAACAGTGCATAGAAAAACTTTCCCCATCCCTTGAGCACGATGGGTATTATTATTTGTTAAAGCATCCTTTGCCGTTTGATAAGAAAAAAAATTATTTTATTTTAGAGTAATTTGACCTTAATTATTTTGATGACATTGGGCATTTTAAAATACATTCACTGGTCATTTGTGCCAAAGAAAAAAATTTAAAGGGAAAATTTTGTCAAGGATCCATGGCTTTCAGGGGTTAACTTTGTTATATAGAAACCAACTAACCTTTCAGGGGTTAACTTTGTTATATAGAAACCACCTAAACCTGTAAGTCGTACCTTTCTAAAATTGCAGCATCAGGAAGAAAATGTAGAATGCCTTTGAGTTGAACTTTACATCTTGGAACGTTTAGGAGAGTGAGGTCACTGTTTAGATAAATGCAAGGATGATTATATTCAGGAAGAAATTAAGTCAGCCCACTGTGTCTCCTGTAGAGAGTCTCGTGTAGAGAGTCGTGATGGCCTTCTCACTGGGAGAGCCTGGTCACACAGAGATGCATGGCCGCGCGAGACAGTGTTCCTTCTTGCTGCTGCGCTGGGCTGTGGTCGTCTTTCCATGGCAGACACCTTGTGATGCAGTCACCTTATGGCTCCGTCAAAACCATCTATTTTGTCTCAGAGCAATTACTACATTATTGTTATAAAAATAGGAGTGTCAGAAAAACTTTGTAAATAAATGAAAAGTTGAAGAATTTTTATAAATGGTTACAATACACAACTACTGCATGCTCACTGAGTAAAAATTTTAAGTTTGGATAAACAAAAAAATAAAAAATAATAACTGAAACTAGTCATGATGCAGCAGGAATATTTCCTAAGGCCTTCTTTATCCTCAGGATGGTTGAGAAGCCAGAGGCCCTGGATGCTAATAACAGAGAGTCTGGTATGGTAAGACTGAACACCTCAGATAAAATGGCAGGGTTGTAGAGGTCACTAGATTTTATTTGCTTATGGAGACTCTATTCTTTCTCCCTCCAAACTTGTTGCCAAGTTAGGAAGACAGGCACAACACCAGGCATTTAACCCTAAGGAAACCATGCTAAAATATCTGCTCTCAGAGTTTCGGGCGCCAACAATATCCTTTCTTGCTTGCTGAATCCCTCTGGAGCTTTGCTTTCCTTAAAGAAGACAAGTGTCAGTGGTTTTCTTCCTTTAAGATCTCCAGGAGGAGGCTGTTTTTAGCTGAGAGCTGCTGCTTTGCCTGTCACTGCAGTGCTGTGTAGGATGCCTGGTGGGGGAGGCAGCTGGGGAGGAGGAAGTCAGAAAGTGAATGCGTGTCAGAAGGAAGCTCCGGAATAAAAAGGGAATGTGCTAGGACTTACGCACTCAGCAAATGCATCTTTTAGGCGTAGCGGACCAGGATGCCGTTGGCAGGAACTAGCTTTCTGGGCTCTTTCATTTGTTTGGTGTTCTAGGAAGATCTGATTTATTTGTGCCATTGCAATGATATTGTTAGGTTAAAAAATATGTTTTCTTATGCATACTGATTAACAACAGGATCTGCACACTAGAATATTCTAGGATTTAAAGAATGCTAGGCATTTTATCGGCTGCAGCCAGCAGATGGTGATAGCGCACCACGAAAAAGCAAATAAATTGGGCTCGGTAGGGCTGTGAGGTTCAGGTTTGTTTTGCTTTGTTATTTAAGCTTGACAATATCCATCTATATATTCTGTGGGCGCAGAGCGTTTGAGCCCGATCCAATCTTAAACTTGTTTTATGGTGATATCATTATTTTTTACTGCTACAAATTAACTGTCGGTTTCAATCTACCCCATGTTTCAGCTGCCTTCCGGGATCATCTTGTCAGTTATGCAGCTTTCCAGTTTTATGGTTGAGATCATTTTAGGGTATGATTCCTTAAAGGCACATGGGAAACAATGTGTCTTTAGAATGAAAAGTGGAAAAGTTGATGTGAGCTTTGCTACATGGCCAATAACATAGGTGTGCAGGCAAATGGATAAGGACAAATTACAAAGGCCCCAGTTCAGTTTGAAACATGAGTGTCTTGACATTGACTCAGGTGCACTCATTCATGCAAGTATTGATAGTGACCTACTGTCAATGGAGTGAAATGGAGCTACGTGAGTTCCAATTTTATCTTACTGAGTTGTGTTCAAACATGTGAAAACGTAAAGGGGAACTTGTGGGCAACACAAGTTCCAGATCCACAGGAAGTTCTTCCACCCGGACATAAAGTATCACATAAAGTCATTCCTTCTTTCTTCTTTGCATCCAGTGCTTATCGAGTGCCTACTAGGTGTCCACTCTTGTTCTAGGGGCTGTAAAGCCCTTGTGAACTTACTGGGCGGCAACTTGATTGCTGCCTAATCTTTTCTTGAAGTGTAGGGGCAAAAAGAAATGAAGATCCTCCTTAGAGAGCTGACAGAACACCATTGATTGATGTTAAACTTGAAGGAGAAAGGGGTCATGTTCCATCTTGCCCCAGTCAAAGAATTCCATCAGCAACATACTGTCATAAATCTGTCACTGGATTCTACTACCAGCTAGCACACCGTCCAACGATGTACTAAGAGACAGGAGGAAATCCCAAAAGCCAATAAAAAAGGCCAACCTATTTTTCATCTGTGGGATGGACAGAGTGAGCATGGGTTCAAGCTCCCTGCCAAATTATCTGGGGTCTACCGAATGTTTGCTATTCTAGCTTCCTAAGTAATGTGATACCTCCTCCTAGAACTTGTCCGTTTTGATCAGAATTGAGTAACCATAGCTATTTCAAGGCATTGCAATCTGAGCCGGGCCCTTTCCAGGTCTTATTTCAATCTTTAGAACATTTATTCACAGTAGGCATTATGATACTCTTTCTACATATAAGATAACTGAAGCTTAAAGAGGTTGATTAACGTGCCTCGTAAATAGCCAAGCATGGAATTTAACAAAGGTCTGTCCATGATCTTCCCACTTTGCCCTACTCCCTCTCCTTTGAAACGTTGCTATAACACTGTTCCATTGGCTAGAACAGGTATGGGAGAGCGGTAGAGGCAGCAATCCCAAGAGTTGTGCTGAGCGCATGACAAACATAGAGACGTCAGGCAGAAGGTATAAAAGAGTGGGACCTGAGGGATCCCCTCACGCAGTCTACAGAGCTTCAGAATGCTGGGAAACAAAATCAGCAGATGTGGTCTGGAGGTTTAGCCCTCAGAAATGGGGTGGCTTGTGCTGAGCAGAGGCTTCAGGGCTGCAGACAGACCATGGAGTTAAAGGCAGAGAAATGAGGCGCAGTTAAAACTGCCAGCCCAGGAAAATCTTCACTTGAATACAGGGTGCAGAGGATGGGTAGCGTCTCTCCGGCAAGGATAGCAGCACCAACATGCAGAAGCACTCTGAAACTCAGACAGCCAGTGGCTTTTATTATAGAGAGAAAGAGCACAAGGTGGGATAAATGCACAAAAACACTTTGAACACTAAGCGTAGTACAAATGGGTTCACTATTGATCCTTGGTGGAAACGTGCATGTCTGCCAAATGAACAAATATCACTCCTGAGACCACCTTTAACAAAATATTTAGAATGACCTCTCCAGACTGCATTTATAAGCTCGTTTCTCTCCTTGTGTCTTAGGGTTTTTCGCAGCGAGGGAAGTAGGCTCTGGGCAGCAGACCCAGAAGACAGTCACAAGAGGGGTTTCAGACAATAGAGAACAATCCAAAGTGATTGTGCGGTGGGTTCCCATTGAAAAGTGTCATATAAAGGCTGGGGAAGAATGAGAAATTACAGAAAGTTAACATAAAGGGCCATACAGGCATCTAAGGGTATAAGGTCATAGACCACGCTCGTGGGGAATGGCGCGACGCAAAGTCGGCAGGCGGGTCCCCAACCTGACTCCTTTCCCGTATGTACGTGATTCAATCTCTGGTGACCGTAGGAACAGGCAAGTGTGGAGAACTACTTAGGGCAGTTTAAGAATCCATTAGAATCATTAGAACTCTTCTGAGCTTGCCAGAATAATCAAATTTATATCCAAGTGGAAACTAGTTTAACTGCCAATCCACCTTACCTTTCAAAAGAACTGAAAGGAAAATCTTATGCAAGATTCACTCAAAGATGCCTTCTCATGGTTCTTTAAGAACATTCTACTCGTCTCCAGTCAAGAATGCCTTCATATTTACATTACTGAAGGCCGCTGTTCAGAATGGATTGTGACTTCCTTTTAATAGTCTGTGAATCAAGGTTGCTAATAAGGTGGTTGGGAATTGAGCAGTCTGTGACTATAAGTGATGTAAAAAAAAATCAAGCCACATATTTATTTGATTGCTCAAAGTTCTCAGTGCATTATTTGGATTGCCTGTCCATTTTTGTCTGGGTTAATGTCAGAAGTTTTCAATTGCAAGTCCCTCCAGGATAGGACTGATGTCATCTCCACCACTGAAAGCCCCAGGCTCCTCATCCAATAAGCATTTCTTGAGTGCCCATTATGAGCCAGGAGGTCTCCACCAGTACACAGGTTTCTTCCATCTAGAGATGGCAGCAAAGACATTTTCCTTCCTGCATAAATAAATGTGTGGAGAATCAAAGCTTTTCCCTTCCTTCCTTCCTTCCTTCCTTCCTTCCTTCCTTCCTTCCTTCCT
>NW_027397064.1:40875865-40922333 GCF_003265705.2 Callorhinus ursinus | reverse complement strand
CCTTCCTTCCTTCCTTCCTTCCTTCCTTCCTTCCTTCCTTCCTTCCTTCCTTCCTCCCTTATCTTCCTTCCTTCCTCTCCTTGTTTCTGCAATCATATCTTTCCCCTCTCTTGATCCTGTGGAGGGAAGAAAGGGCAAAATCGGGCATGCTGTTTTTTGAATCTTGAATGTTCAATACGAAGCTAAGGCTGATGTAAGTACAACTAGCCGTGCTAAGGTGATTGCTGTTGGATGCTGTGTGGCAGACATTGGTTGTTTGATTTTTCTTTTCCTTTCTTTTTTTTCTTTTGCTTTAGTCTTTTCATAGTCAGGAAACAAACAAGAAAAAAATTGGCATAGTCTCAATTACCCCATCTCCTACAAACACTGCCATTCTTTTATGCCTCATGGCCTCCCACCAACAGCTTGCAGGCACTTTTGGTCATTAAGCTGTCTTGAGCCTGTAAACCACATGATATTTGTGGCTGTTCTAGGAGAACCAGAGCCCAAAGATATCAGTCAATAGCTTTAGTTAGATCCCAAAGATCTATCAATCTTAGGAGACTCACATGTTCAAAACTCTGTCTCTGTGGAAATGTTTTTGGTATGGCTGTATAGACATCTGAAATATTTGCCTTTGATAAAAAATCATTTATATTTGGAGAAACGATTGTATTCTTAGATCCTCTAATAGCCTATTTGGGGTAGTGTTGCCAAAAGTAGGGAATGAGGTATAATGAAAAGCCCAGAGGGTGAGGCCCATGGCATCACTTAAAAACTTTCTAATTGGAGAGAGTTACTCTTTACAAATCTCAATATTCCAATCAGTAAAGTGGGTGTAGTAATGCCTTCCTTAGCTCTATTTAACATAAGAGAAGTACAAGTCTTTCAAAATTCCAAAGTGCTTTTTAAGTGCATGGTTAGAAGGAAAAATAACATTTATTAAGCCTTTTAGCTGCATGACAAGCCTTGCTAAGGTAATACTACTGTATAAGGACAGACCCTTGCAATTTTTTTAAATAACTTATTTATTCATTTTAGAGAGAGAGTGCACGTGCATGAGTATGGGGAAGAGCAGAGGGAGAGAGAAGGCAAGTAGACTCCCCGCTGAGTGGGGAGCCCAATGTGCGGTGATGCCAGGACCTGAGATCACGATCCCAGTGGAAACCAAGAGTCAGACACTCAACCGACTGAGCCATCCAGGAGCCCCAACCCTTGCACTTTTTATACATAAACAGAGCATCACTGCTCAAGCAATAAGGCAATATCCGTTTCATGGTTAAAACACTAGGCTTTGGAGACATGGTTTCGAATTCAGCTCTGCCATTTTGTGATCTTATCATTTAACCTCTCTGTTTTCTCATCCATAAAACAAAGCTAATAATTTCTAATTCAGCAAGTGATGGCAGAGATTGGGTGAGATACCATATGACAAAGTATCTAGCACAGTGTGAATATAAAATGCATTTATTAGTTCGGAACTTGTGTATCTTTCTACCACAAAAGATAATTTCTGTTTGCTTTAGGTGAAATATTATGCCCTCACTGAAGCTATTAATTCGTAAGTTATTTTTTAATTTCATGATAATGCTTGAATTTCAGGAGAGAAATCTAGTTTCGGCCAACAACTTTTCCTGCATTAACCCCTCCCTCCATTGAGGAATTAACATTGCCTTCAAATTTGTGCTGTAAGTCAGCCTTTGTAGTGGCTAATCGTTCTATACTAAGACTCATGATCTGCCACAAGCTTTTGGCCAAAAGAACCCATCGCCATCTTGTTGCTCCTGCCTTGTCAGTAAGGGCTGAATTCAAATCACGCTGGGTCCTGGCGAACATGCTTGTCAGGGAGGTGTTAAGGTCTACTCTGTAAGCACTCGAACTTTGGAGATAGATCACCTGAATTCAAATCCGAGTTTTGCTCATTATTCACTGTGTGACCTTGAGAAAGCTACTTAACCTTTAGACGTCCACTTTTCCATCTTCAGTAAGAGAGATCATAGTAATAGCCAACACTTTAAACTCTTTCCATGTGTCAGATTCTATGTTGGATGGTTCACATGAACTAACTCCTTTAACCTTATGACAACCTGTGAGATAGGGATTATTTCCAACACTCATTTTACAAATGAAAAAAAAAACATGGAGAAAAACCCAGAAATACATTTTCTGGGGGTACACACCTAGTAAATGTTCCAGTTGGGCTTTAATCCCATTGATTAGCTTGTGTTCTGGAAGTGATAACACTTCATACTAGCATTGAACTCATAATAGCGCCTGAAACCTTTAAACATGAAACAAATGTCAGTTAATTCTGTTAGCAAAGAGGCTGTTCCTCTGGCTTTAGCACTTCTGTCCACCTAAGTTGCATTTTCCTGAGTTGAATTTCGGAAGAGGTAAAATTTTCTGTTGTGAGGCTGAGTTCTGGCTCATTAAAGAGGTAAATTTCTGTTAGTGTTAATTCAGAAAACTGATCTAATCTTAGCCTCCTTGTAAACTTCGCAAAATTTTGATAAGAAGTTTCTACCCCTTTTCTTCTTCTTCTTCATATTCCTCTCCTTCTTAATTACTTTATGAATACATTTCATAAATGTAGTCACTGATCCCCCCGACTAAATAACAAATTTTAAAAATGAAGTCTTACTGTCCTGCTCCAATAATAAAACCAAAAGCTGCCATCTATTCTTTAAGTCAGGATTCTAATCCCCAGACATGACATATCAACTCGATTTGAGTGTGAACAAAACTATAGTGATCCTCAGTACTCCCCCTCTAGAGAAGGTCAGAACACAATTGTGGCCACAAGAATGGCCACTGAGCCCTGATAAAAATAGCAGTGATTTGGTCATGCTGACTGACAGCTTTTGTCGCTCTCAGGCTAAAAGATGTTTTGGAGAAGGGTCAATGAAAGCTAATTATAATTTGAAGGTCTTGCCTTGATTGTATGAGGCCAAGGTTAGAAGCCCTCGTAAAGCTGGAATTTTGCTCTGCTTTTGGGAAATTATTTCTTTATGGATTTTGATGGAGCCAAGGAATGAGGGAGCATGCCAGAGGGAGCCTTGTAATAGCTTACAGCTGTCCTTTAACCGGAAGTCAATCTGCCATTTTCCTCTTATCCTCTGGTTCTCGGTTTGTGATTTTTTTTTTTTCAACCACAGCAAGTATTCTGCCTCTTCCCTGTCACAGAAAATGTGACTTTCCTTATCTGTAAGGTGTCTTAATTTAGTGGAAAATAGAATTGAGTCCACTGCCCACTCCTTGTTCCAGGAATGTTTTTCTCAAAATAGGAAATATATAATGTGTAGGCTGGGTGGCTAGAATTAGGTTGGATCAGTATGAAACAGGGAGATTTGTTTGCTTCAGAAAAAAATATCCCACTGACTTGGCTGGCTGCAGAATCCAGGACAAATATCTGGACTCAGAGGTACAGAAATCAAACCATCCTGGGTGGATTATTGTAATGATGACCCTCCCCACAGATTCCCACATGCCCTTTTACCAAAGCCTTTTGTGGCCAAACTGGCATTTCTAGTTAAGATTTTGAAGCCATTATATTTAATGCCTTCTCTTATTGATTAGGTCAAAAGGGAAAGAGATGGACTTTCCTTTAGAGACAGGCAAATCTTTTCTTTCTCTGTTTTTGTAATGAATTCAAATATAAAGCTGTCTGTTCTCTAGACACCCAGATGAAATTAATCACCTCAAAATGGAGTGGAGAAAAGTTGGAGGTACAAAATAATACGTTTGAGTTTTTTGTGGTTTCAAAGCCCATCTGGGTAAAGACTACCAAGTTTATTGCTATCTAGCCTTTGGATTCTTATTTCCTATCTACTTGTTGGATAATAAAGACTTAGATTTGTTTTGACTGTTTCAGTACACCACAGAGCAACAGTGAAAATGCGAATCACTCCATCTCCAGCACAATGTCTGGGAGGAAAGAAGGTAAAAATGACTCACAGCATGTTTGGGATTTCTAATGCCCATGATTGAAAAATGGCGACAGTCACAAACCACAGCAGAGTGTACATTTCTTACTGGGTGAAGGATGTCCATGTAACAGGACTCATGGAATGCAAATAAAACTTAGACCTGAGCTGAGGAAACTTCTTTCTACTCCCCCCAAATCTCTCAATGGAAAACTTCATTCTTTCATTAAAAAAAGAATTGTGCTTTGTGATTTAGATATAGAGCCTTACTTCTTTTCCTTTGAGTTGAATGTTAACATTCTGCCTTGTGCCCTTAACTTAATGGATATTCTCAAAATTGGCAGCTTTTCTTTCATGCGGGAAGAAGGAATAATTCTGAATTAAGAGCACCAAAATAGGTTAAGGATACATTATGTCAGAGGCTGTAGATTGTTAACAAGCAAAGGAAGCACAAGTCATGGGGTATAATATAATTAAAGGCAACTGGGTAAGATTGCCAGCCATTCCATCCCAATGACTTCACCTGTTGATACCAGAGGTGACCCTTTCCAGTCTGACTAAAATTTGCCGGAGTCCTAGGTATTTTTTGAATTTCTGAGTGAATCAGCCTTCTCCAACTGGTGTGAGTTTTGGCTGCTAATGATCCATAGCTGTCTCCCCCCACCTCCTGAGAATTGCTGTTGGCAGCTGCATATCCCAAGAGGTTATGATCTTCCAACAGGAGCAGCCAATGATTGATGGATATGGGCTACAAAAGGCTGAACCCCTTGCATCAAAGGAGAGGGTCATAATCCATCTTGTGGTGTGATCTCATGGATCAGGTCAAGACTAGCCTGGTTAGGGGACCCCACCCTTGCTCAGCCCTCTCTTCTTCCTCCTCTGCTTGTCATACCCTCCCCTGAAGAGCCTTCCCCTGAAGAGCGCCCCTTTAATAAACATGCACTGGAACTGCTATCTTTGTCTTTGATTTTAGGGTGTCCAGACCTACAACAGTCAGTTTGCCCATATATTTTAACTTACTTTGTTGTGATGAATTAACCAATACCCTGCTATTATTAACCAGAATTCCTCTGAAAACAAACGACCGTCTCCAAATTGTTGACATCTGTTCTATTGATCCTTAATAAACCTTTGCAGCAACAGAAGAAAAATTTCTTCAGTTCGGCACTGTACTGTGCAACCTTTATCCATTAGCTTACATGAAAGAAGCAAGGTTGGCAGAGTATCAAAGCCACAAAGGTTGGAAATTTGAACTCAATGACTGATTCCTACTCCCTTCTTTCCATTTTGGTAGGTTTGTCTAATATTAACTCTATTTATAGCGCTCCTTCTAAAAGCTTGGCTTTTCAAGTTAGAACTATGTCCTGCCACAATAGGAATAGCCATTATGGCCTTAGTATGTGGTGGTCATCTGGGTGACACGAGAAAAGATTTTCACTTGGAATCAGGTAGTCCATCCATGTCTGAAATGATAGGTATTTTCAGGGTCCTCTGTCATTAGAAAGTTGATTGTATAAATGTCTGAAAATCTGTACTGGGTTTAAAGAAATTGGCCTGGAACCCATTCTTATCCACACAAAAAGTTTGCAAAATTTGAAAGTCTCCTTGTAATCGCTACCAGCTAGTGGTCGGAGGGTGGATTGATTCAGCAACTGGAAGAACAGTGATTCTAGCTGACAGGCTCAGTCCTCCAGGAAATGTCAGGTTGACTCTGCCGCTTAGGAAAACAGAACGTACATAGAGGTGATGAAAAAAGACACAGGGAAGAGAAATATTTTAAAGGAATTATTTCTGTTGGGTGGGGCAAAGATACATGACTCCACAGTGGAAGTTTCAACCCTTCACAGACATCAAAACTGGGCTTTGAACCAAACATAATGTCTAAAAATGTTGATTGATGTACCAAACTGAATATTGCTGATTCTCAATACAGTATTTTGGTCTAAAGAAATTGGATCTTTATTTCTACCATGTTATTGCTTATTTATAATCAATACCTTCTAATTAATCTAAAACCTTCTTTTAAAGCAAGCAGGTGCTTGCTTTTTTTTTAAGATTTATTTATTTATTTATTGAGAGAGAGAGCGAGAGAGCAGGAGGAGGAGCAGAGGGAGAGAGAATCTTGAAGCCAACTCTCCACTGAATGGGAGCCCCACTCGGGGTTCAATCCCAGGACCCTGAGATCATGACCTGAGCTGAAACCAAGAGTTGGTCACTTAACCAACTGAAATGCCCCTGCTATTTTCTATTTAGCCATCATTTTGGTTCAATTTCTTTATGTTCACAGGTGTTTTTTGCTAGATTTGGAGGATGTAAAGCTGTTAACATTTAATCTTCAGGATGCATCCACTTGAAGGTCAGTGTGTCTGAAAAGTCAGGTATTATTTTGTTTCAGGTTTTTTGACAGAGAGAGAGAGAGTGCGCAAGTGAGAGCAGGAGCGGGGGGCGGGGGGCAGGGTCAGAGGAAGAGGGAGAGAGAGAATCTTAAGTAGGCTTCACACTCAGCCTGGAGCCCCGATGCAGGGCTCAATCTTATGACCCTGAGATCATGACCTGAGCCAAGATCAAGAGTCAGATGCTTAGGGCGCCTGGGTGGCTCAGTTGGTTAAGCGACTGCCTTCGGCTCAGGTCATGGTCCTGGAGTCCAGGGATCGAGTCCCACATCGGGCTCCTTGCTCAGCAGGGAATCTGCTTCTCCCTCTGACCCTCTTCCCTCTCGTGCTCTCTATCTCTCATTCTCTCCCTCTCAAATAAATAAAATCCTTAAAAAAAAAAAAAAGAGTCAGATGCTTAACCGATTGAGCCACTCAGGTACTCTTCAGGTGATGGTTTTTAGTATGGTACGACTTATGGTTTATTTGTGAAGATCACAGACTTTCACATTTTAAGGCTATTTCCCAGGGATTTCATTCCAAAAAGGCCACTGCTTTTTAAGAAAATAGAAACACATTTTGTTGTTGAAACTCCAAACAAAAAAGCTTAGAACTGCTGTTCATTACTAAGAAAGTAGATGTAATTATTGTAGCTACTGATGTCCTTATTCAAAATCCATTCCTCACTAACCATATGATTATCATGCCACTTAAAATTGTTAGATAGATCTTTGAAAGTTAGGTACGTCGTATCCTGTCTGATACAAAGGAGAGAGGCAAGACTTGGTGAGTCAAAAGAAAAAGAATTACTTCAGAAAATCTGAATTATGCCCTACTATTTTCTCTATGGCCCACATGCATTTTATAACCATCTCCATCTAAATGAAAAATCTGTTAAAATTTTGAAAAGAATAGTGGCACTGATGCAATGTTTGTCTTTAAGTTTCATATTAGACAAAAATTTGGAATATAAAAATGAACTTCAAATTTTGCATTTTAATGTGCTGTGTTCTTAGAATATTTTATTCTTTTTCATATTTGTAAGATTCACTGGAAGGAAATTCAATGGAATTTGACATTTTAAAAGCCCAGGAGAATAAAATATTTACTTTGATTAGCTCAAGCATTGCTAGTAGCATTTTTCTAAGTCAGAATCTGGCAGGGTAAAACATTATTGGGTAAGAGGAAGGACACATGCTTATAGAATGACTATATCATGTTTGAGTTGGCTTAATATATCAATTTAAAATTTAATTTTTTTTCTGATTTTCTTTTCCTAATTGTTTTTTTTTTTGCCCATTTTTAGAAATAAACCATGATTTCTTCAACTGGAACTAGAACTTCCACTATCAACCTCTTCTAATAGTTTGGTCAAATAATTATTTGACCAGGTTAGTTGTTAATCACCAGCGAATATGGAATTTTTTTGTAGGTACAAATATGAGTGATGTTTGAAAAAACATACCATTGATATAATGGAAGCCTTAAAATGGTTAAACCTCAATTATAAATGTTTCATATAAAAGGCAAAAATAATCCAAATGATTGATATTTCAGAAATAATCCGATATGTTAGCATGCATTTATCTGATTGTTAGAGCAAATTTTCTTCCATAGTTAAAATGTTTAAGGCTAACATAAAAATTAATTTACATTGAGTTTCTACCAACTAATGACATAGTAAGGCCATCTAAAAATACTCAAGTTGGAGGTCAGACAATCTAGAAATAAAGCATTTATTTTATGCACTTAATTTACTAAATGAATAAGTCAAAACTGAGTAATTGAGAAATGAGGAATGGATTTTGAATAAGGACATCAGTAGCTACAATAATTACAGCTACAAAAAAAAAAAAATACCCCACAAAAAAACGTTGCAAAAGTCGCCAAGTCTTTGCAATGCATAATGGTAATTATCTCATTGTGTATATAAAATATTTGCTAAATTAAGACATGCAGATTCCTAAACCATGTAATGTGAAATCTGTATCCATACTGAGAAAAGACGAAATTGTATGTTGGTAAATTACCTCCTACCCTTTCTCAGGAGTTCTCAAGGCCATCCCTAGGATATAAAGTGTCCCAGGCAAATCTTTTCTATAGGGTCCCTGTCTATATAAAAACGTGACTTGAAAAAGTGTTATAAAATTCATAGGCCTATGTAAGTTATGGTAATTTTCAGTAAATCTTCAGATTAATGGATAAAGTAGAGCTATTTACATATTTGCTTACTGTCTGATCATTGCATGTAAATATTTTTCATAGTGGCTAGTAGCTATGTGCTATTATCTTCTTGTTTTTTATTGTCAAATGAATGGTTCCTGGCTAATTTCATATCTCCCATCATTTGAGGAAAAGGTAGCAGTGCTGTTATTCACAAAGCCATGACTCTTTAGATCTTGTCTGAATTGAAACAATATAGATCTTCTTGCCTTTGTAGTTCCTAAGACCATTTATTTAATACTGGTTATATCATTACTCACGATTCTGTATCATCCAACATGGTATGGACACTGATTTCCCGACTGTCTCAAAGGTTGTTACTATGCTTTGTTGATGATGACCACAAATGCAAGTCTTATATGGTATGTGCAGGAAAATGTGAATGATAATTTGTTTTCTGGTTATGCCAAATTTAGTGTTTAAAATTTTATAGCATAAATATAGAACGATATATCTTCCAATTTTGTCTTCTCTTCAACTCTTTAGGAGGTGACCACAGCTTTCCTACAGTATGATCTCTTTTCAATGTTGGCTGTGTCCCTGCCTTCTATCACTTCCAGCTTATGGAGAAGATAAGTAAGACTCATGGGGACAGGAAGAGTGGTCCATTTGAACAAGAAATGTCCATCCTTCATTTAGCATGGCTTAAGACTAGCCTGGCAGGGAACAAATATCAACACATGATGTAAGGAAAAAGAGAACATGGATCAGAAGAATCACTGGACATAGGGGAACAAAGTTCTCCAAAGCTCTTGGAAGAGATGACAGAGGCAACTGTGGGAAAACAGCCTGACCCATGGAATGGATCCTGAGGAAGTGGAATGACAGCCCTGGGTAAGGACACCTGCTGCCATCTTGCTTTCTTGGTGCTACAGACTGGAGGTGGCATCTCTGTTTGAAGAACTCTTGTGCCAGCTCACACGGGTGTCTCAAGCCCAGGGATTGGTGGTACCATCAGTATCCCAGAGCCCTAACCTTGTCCTGTGTTCCTCAGAGATGTGAATTTCCTCAAATTAGTGTGTCAGTACTATTTCAGAGTGCCTGATCTCATCCAGACTCTCACACCTTCATTAAAGAAACACTCTGCTGACTGGCAGGATTTCCCTCCTGAAGGTTTTTGGGGGCATCTGGTCTACTGCTTGTAGGGGATACAGGTTTGATACTCTGAAAAGGAGAAATGGAGACTGGGGCCCACACAGGGTCCTGATCTGATCTGAGTCATCCTGTCTGGTGACACTAGCCCTGGCTGGTCCCAGGCACCAGCGGGGAACTTAATTTCTTAGAAGGTACTTTAATGGATGGGGCTCCCTGAGGAGCAGGCACAGGACAGGGTCCCTGCTTGCCTGGGTCTAAGTGCAGTATGGGATTTCTTCATAGCTTCTCTGTTGTAATTTGTCTAACTAGCAATTGCCTTATATAATCTTGGGGCTTGTTCTTAAATCGCTGATAAGTTACTATGAAAGTGCCCTCCTCTGTGTCCCGGTAGGCAAACTTTAGGGGTGTGCTTTTAGGACATCTCTCTAGAGTGGAGATGAGGAATTCTGATTTGAAGAACAAATCACACATTCTTCAGGTATTAACACAAATTCATGAGTGTTCACATGATGTTTATAGGCCATCTCCATTTCGGAGCAGTGGACCAAGCTCTGCAGAGAAACTTTCAGCTCATGCATGGACTCCTCACGCAGAGAAAATGCTCTTGGAAATTGGGACCATTATTATTGTTTACTGTGTTTTCATTTAAATTGATGAAAGCAGAGCAACTTGTCACTTCTGTAGAAAAAATTGAATATATGAGTTTTGTGGGAGCTTTAAGAGTTGAAAGTTATGACTAATAATGTAAATCTGTTTTTTTTAATGTCTAGTCCCATTCAAAGAACAATGAAAGGTAGTGGAAGTCTCTTTGTCTTTTTGTACTTAGAAGAAACAGATATGAAAAATTGGTATTCTAAAGCCATAGATCAAACATTGTAGCTTAAGAACTTTAAAATGACAATAATTAGAAAGAAATGCATCTTTTGTGGAAAAAAAGATATAAAATACATTTTATTTCTTTGGTGTTGCTATGGAGAAAAGATGAGGTAATGGTCAGAGGGTGGAACTTTATCCCTGTCCTGAAGCATAGATGAATTCCTGACTTCAGTTTAATTTCAACTGGTTTATTCTACTTTTCTATTTTCTTCCTTCTCTTCCTCTTTCTCCTCCTCCTCTCCCCTTCCCTTCTTCCCTTCTTCCCGTCTCCTTCCTTTTCCTCCTCATCTTTCTGCTTTTTATGGACCTTTCCTTTACATGTGAGGAAATTCTGTTAAAATCCTTATAGATCACTTCCTCCAGAAGTGATTATTTAAATTTACTTTGGAGAGAAATTTGTTGATTCTCTTCCAAAATAGGGACTCCAGGAGAATCCATCTGCTCTAAGAAATAACAATGGGTCTTCTGCAAACTATCTCCACAGTTTAAAAATCCTTGGAATCATAAATAATCTGTCTTCATCTTAGGGATGATTCATTGCTGATCCCTTTGCTTATTCTTATGTAATTATTAAAGAAATAAAAATCTCCTCCTATGTAGCTGTGAAAAAGAATAATGTAGACCCACATTTGCCACTAAGGAAGGAGTACCTTGAGAGAGTAAATGAGAACAGCTAGGTGCGAGAAGATCCTGGATACTTAAATATACGGAGAAAATATAGAGATGCATATATATCTTTTGTATTTTTTTCCTAGAAGGAGAGGTAGGAAAGCCATTGACCGTGGTTACCACTGCAATATGATGGAAGAAGTGGGAAAGGGCTGGCTTCAATTTTCATTGAATACGGACCTCTTCACATCATTTGAATTTCCTCACCATGTTGTATTATGTGTAGGCAAAACTCTAAGATGGACCCAAGATTTCCCACTTCCCTGGATTGCTTGCCTTGCATCATCTTCAGATCTGTGGATATGATGGATTTTACTCTTGTGATTTTATCCATGTTATATGATGTAATTTACTTTAAGAGAGATTATCCAGGTAGTCCTGACCTAATCACAGGAGCCCTTTATTTTTTTTTTTAATTTTATTTATTTATTTGAGAGAGAGAGAATGAGAGATAGAGAGCACGAGAGGGAAGAGGGTCAGAGGGAGAAGCAGACTCCCCACTGAGCGGGGAGCCCAATGTGGGACTCGATCCCGGGACTCCAGGATCATGACCTGAGCCGAAGGCAGTCGCTCAACCAACTGAGCCACCCAGGCGCCCCACAGGAGCCCTTTAAAGACAGAGTTTTCTTTGGCTGGAAGAGGAAGGGAGGGGGGGTTGAAAGAAGAACAAAGGGAAGAAGAAGTCAGAGATTCAAAGAACACGAAGGATTGAATGTCCATTGCTGGCATGAAGATGGAGGGGATTACATGGTAAGGGATGTGAGCAGCCTCTAGGAGCTGAGAGCAGTCCCTGATTGATAGCCAGCTAGGAAACGGGGACCTCTGTCCTACAACTGCAGGGAACTGAGTTCTGCTAACGAGAATGAGCTTGGAAGCATATTTTTCCTCAGAGCCTGCAGACAAGGACTCAGTCCAGCTAATACCTTGATATTAGCCTTGGATATACTGAGCATAGAACTCAACCTCATCATGCTGGGTTTCTGACCAACAGAACCATGAGCTAATAAATGGGTGCTGTTTAATGCTGCTAAGTTTGTGGTCATTTATTACACAGTGACAGAAAACTATTAGTTTTCTGTAATACTTTTAAGAAAATGAACAATTACATCAGGGATTATCTGGCCACTAGGCTTATGGGCCATTTTTCCCCTGCTTAATTATATTTTTAATTAAATAAAGAAACTTAAGAAATGCTATTAAAAAATAACCCAACCCTTATTGTAAGGATAACATGTGCTTTTGAAGGTGAATGTTAAGTTTACTGTCCCTAAGGAAAGTCAAAATTTCTCATTGATTTTCATTGTATTTTTTAATTTATTCATCCCTGCCTCATCCTAGAAAAGAGAATATGTAACATTATAAATTAGTAATGTGTTTGCAGGAGGGAAAACTCCCTAAATTAAACGACCAAAACCAAAACCAATTTGAACACTTCTGGCCAGAGAGTGACTAAGCAAGCAGTTTATTGTGGGCTGTGCTGGGATGGCGAGAGGGCAGAGCATGACTCTTGGGTTTGTTCCCGTCTACCTAGTGAACCAGGGCCTCTCTCCGGGGTGGGCAGACGATATGTGTCCAATATTTACTTGTTAATTAAAACAAATGAATGTGCTTGCTGTCAATGTTGCATTTTAAAGACTACAGATTTTCTTCCACCCAGTCTCCCCTCTACCATTTTGTTTTGTACTGTAGAGCAGAAAAATTCCGATTCCTGTGTGTTCTTTAAGTCCGCACAACTACACCTTCCACAATACAGCTTCCTTCCATCTCTCTCCTGGACATTTATGATATGCTATACAGCCAAGCTACAGTATCTCCATCAACTATCTTGAGTGACTATTTCTCAAATAACTTCCTCAAGGCTGAAGATTTATTTTTCTTTCAAATTACTTGTTTCCTCTTGCTTTGTTACTCTAAGTTCAAATTCTTTATCTGGGGGATTCTCAGTGCTTTCCCCTTTCTCAATGGAAAGTTTCTGAATAGCAAAGACTCTTCTCTTACTCTTCTCTCTTATCCACGGACCCAGCATGGGGCCTGGTGCACATAGATGCCCAATAAATGTGTTAGTTAATAAAATGAGATGAATTTTAAATGTTTCTTGCAGAAATAGAAAGAGAAAACCTCCCTGTGGTTATTGGATAACTCAGGTCTAACTGAGGTCTAACTGCTTTTATTTAATCTCTGAAAATCTAGCTACAAGGTAGTTGGGAAGGATCTTTTGGTCTCTGACAATAAAAAGAGTGATGGTAGAAAGAAAAAAAGAGAACTGTAGGTCATAATGAAATTATACCCAGTGTATATCAGATTCCCTCTTTCTGGTTAATTTCAGGGGCAACCCCATAAACTAAGATACCACTTTCCTCCGTAGGAGGGGACTTCCTTTTATTATGTAGTGACTTAAAATTATTGATTTAAAGTCCCTTGGGAATTTTATTTTCCAAATAAGGCCACACTCACCAGAATACACTGTTTTTCTCTGCATGTCACTGAGGTTTCGGAGATAATCAACATGCAGTGGGCCTCAGGGAACGCAGCTAATACCTGTGCTTTCTTAGAGCTTCAAGTGGTTGCAAGAAAAATTTCTCCTTAACAAAGGACATCTTGCCTCTTGTGCTACATCTGTTCCAGTTTTTTTTCCACAGCCCTGAGCTCTGAAGGCTCAATTTAGAATCCAAAAAATTGAGCCCTGTTCTCTCCCTTTAGTACCTCATTACTAACAATAAAGAGTTGAAGACGTGGGGTGTTGGCTGGCAATTTTGCTATGACATATGGCAAAGCAGAATGCAAACTTACCTTTTGTCATCCACAGAAACTTCAGGTTATTGACAGGACTAGGTGTTTTTCAAATGAAACACAGAAGTGGGGTAGTCATAACCTATACTCAGTTTACCAAAAATACTAATCCTTTAGACATTCAATGGCTCTGTGGATAACCCACAGGTAGATAGCAGTGCTATTAACAGCAAGTGGTGCTTTCCCGTTAAAGAACATATACCCATCTTCCAATGTGATTGGCAACTTGTCTCCTCAGTGCATTAACAGTAAATTCAGTAAGCAGCAAGAAAAAATTTCTTACAAGTTCTGGCCAGGGTATTTTTGTATTTTATATTTCCCTAGGAAGGTTCCTGTGCTTTTTCTCAAGGCAAATCCAATCCTGTTACTAGCTTTCTATTCTCCTGTCTGTGCTTCAGGGTGGGGAAGGAGGACCCCAGAGCTTTCATCCCTATGGACCCGGAGTCAGAAACTGATGGTCGAGGCCTAGGCTACATCCAGACAGCAGACGGTTGATTGGTTTATGCAATATTTTAAAATGATTTGAGCTTGTTGCCAAAAAATTAAAAACCAGGAGATTTTCTTGAAAAAAGAGATCCGAATCTTGGCCTCTCTCAAAAGAAGTGAAGTGATGCCAATGGGGGTTGGGTAAGGGCTGTCAGTTTACCACAATCCAGGGTGGCAGCTAGAAGGTACCATCCCTTTTTGGGAATTAGAAAAAAGGCCCTGCCTCTGGGCAGATGAATTGTAAGGGTGTCCCATCATGCCCACATGTAGCAACGTTGCCTCAAGCTGCCGCCACCTTGAACCATTTTACTCATGTGTGAGCCCTGTGGGCCTGTGAGTTCGTGACCACGGCCAAAGCCTTTGGGAGACGTAGCTGCCTGCAGCATACATCTTGATGAGTGAGGGTTGGCCTAGAGGGTTTTTTTTTTTTTTTTTTTTGATGGCTTGCCCACAGAGATGAGACGTCGGCATTTGTTTGACCTGGTTCCTGTTTTCCTTGAGAAGATGATTTCGTAGGAATTATACTCAGAGGCTAGGTCTCTGTGTCCTCAAGATTCACCTGATTTCCTAACCCCCCCCCACACCCCCACGCCCCTCAGGCTGATCTGATGTTTGCCCGTTTTCTCAGTCTATGGGAGGATGTGTCCAGGCAGGAAATAGCAATTTCTCTAGTATGACACAGGGATATGACTGCTTTTACTTGAAGAGTTTGAGGCAGACCTGTTGTGCCATCTTGGAGCTATCTGATTCCGGTACCTTGTTGACAGCTTGCCCTTATTAAACCATGCCCAAAGTGAGCCCCGCAGCTACTGACAAGGGGTGATGCCAAGGAGCTTAGGAGCGCCTGGGTGGCCTCAGCAGACCTGAATAATAGTCTGTCTGTGGCTCCCCAGGAGCTGTGAGCTGTTTGTTTCTTAGCATTGGTATGACAAGCACCAAAATCATTTATAAAGTGCAGCTGTATCTGATGCCATATAAGGGATGATAAACGAAGTGATACAATACTATCTGAGAGCTTATAAAGTGATTCATAATTAGGCACAGTTGGATGATACCATTAGGAGTCTGTCTTGGCAGTAGCATGGATCTCAGACTGGGCTTGAGCACTGACTCCGACATTCAATAGTTACGTAAACTTGCACAAGTCTTTTAACTCGGTGAACTTCAAAGGAAAAATAATGGTAACTTGAGTGAGAACTTAGAGCCATTAAGAACTCTGGAGATCCCCCTCTCCCTCCGTTTTACTAGTTGTAGTGAATTAACTTCAAAAGTCTCAGGTGAAAGGGGTGCCTGGGTGGCTCAGCAGGCGGGAAGCCTGCTTCTCCCTCTCCCACTCCCCCTGCTTGTGTTCCCTCTCTCGCTGTGTCTCTCTCTGTCAAATAAATAAAATCTTAAAAAAAAAAAGTCTCATGTGCAAAACCAGTACTTTCCTAATAGGACTTGTATGATTAAATGAGAGAATACTGGGGCGCCTGGGTGGATCAGTAGGTTAAGCGTCTGCCTTCTGCTCAGGTCATGATCCTGGGGTCCTGGGGTCCAGCCCCTAGTGGGGCTCCCTGCTCAGCAGGGGGTCTGCTTCTCCCTCTGCCTCTCACCCCTGCTCATACTCTTATCGCTGTCTCTCTCAAATAAATAAATAAAATCTTTAAAAAAAATTAAATGAGAGAATACTTGTGCTCAGCATGTGGTAGGTACGCGGTACCATTCCCCCAGAGCGCACAGCCTGGCGTTAAGTGAGCCATCAGAAACGCTGGTTCCCTCTCACTCGTGCATGTATGTGCCTTACTGCTTTGGACACTAAGAGTTTTAGCAAATGGTTGCACTGCCCCACACATATTTAATGAACTGATCTTATACTGATCTTACGGTGGAAAGTCTTCACGTGTACGAATATCAAGTCATTTTGCTAAAGGTGTGGCTTCTTAATTGTGGCAGTTTGTGTAAAAAGTTAGAAATTATAGAGTTTCAGATACCGCAGGGGAATGCATTGGTTAAAACAAAAATGAGAAGGCTGGATCTTAAGGATGTAATAATGTAATAATGTGAGTTACTGCCTGTTCCCTTTAGGAATGAGTTGCTGGCTGCAGAAGTCTTTATCTCGACACCCAGATCGAGCAGAATACAAAGGTCGCAATGCCAATTTCATCTGAAACTTGTTTTGCAGTGTCAGAGTCTTGGTTTTTAGGAAAAGACTTGCGGTTGCTATGGAACTGTTAATAATGATTGCTGCCTGTTCCTCAATCCCTCAGACTCCCAATCTCCGATATAAAATCATTTAGACCTGGGCTGTAGGGCAGTAAACAAACTGGGCTTGGGCATTTGTGTCTTAATGTCGGAAATGCCTTTCATTATAACCTTTACTTACACCAGCAGCTTGGCTACGTGGAAAGAGCCTCTAGTCTGTTGACGGTGGACTGAAACGCATGAGCAGTGCTAAAAACTGGTACATTTTGGGCTTTCATCATACGATAAATGTGAAAAATCTTTATTTTGTGCTGACGTGGCCTTAGCGTGGAGCTTTTATTTTCATGCATAAAAAGAAATTCAGCCATATACTAGATTCCTAAGTGGAAAGAGGAAATTATTCCTGTTGAAATATATATGTCTGTATATTTTACAAATAAAATCTTGCAGTAAAGTGACATCTTTGCTGTATTTCTGTGAGATTTGTGATCCATGTAATAGATGTATCTTGCTCCTGAATTATATTTCTGAGATATGGATCTCAGTGCTTATTAATGTATAACCAATCTTTGGGGGAAAACTAATCCAGTTCTTGAGTTCCAGGCACATAAAGTTAGGAACAGGTTATCAGGTGGGTAGAAAGAAGACATATCTAATTTGGGGACTTTTCAGCCTTTTCAGTATGCAAATAATTCAACAATAATACAGAATAAATAGCTTCCATTTCCACAACTGCTGCTCTCTCTAATCCCTACAGGATGTGTTTTCCAACAATTATCTGGCCTAATTCGCTGTTTTATTGCTTAGAATTTTAATGCCTCAAATGTGGAACACAGAATAAATGTTTGTCAGTAAAATCTAAAAAGATTTAAGTGTGAATTTTCACCAGCATGCAAATAGTTTGTAGGAACAAATGGCATAAGCATTTTTGGAAAGGAAGTGTAAAAATTCCATTAGCTCTGGATCCCCCAACTCTTTGGCTGCAAGAAGTGACAGCAACTTCATAAAGGTTAAATAGGCAAGCTTAGGGCCCAGAGTGAAATTAAGTCTTCTACCAAGTATATGGTGCCGCCGAAGACAAAGGTTTCTCTGTGTGAATAAACTGAACATACAGTTCAATACATTCATGTTTGCAGGGCTATTTAAGGTATTATAAGGTCTGGTATAAAACAATAAAAATGCAGATGGAACTATCAAATTTATCAAGCTGCTGCAATATATTCAGATGCTCTCCAGAGCTGGCAAGGTGATGTCAAGAAAGTTAAACTTGAAGAATGAGCCTTGGATTTCTAAATGAGATTACGGGAAAAAGAAAGCAGAGTTAATAGGGGAAATCAAGACTGAAACAATCAACGTTACAGCTCCGTTTGGGGGAAGAGTTTAAAAATAAATTCTTTTTGCTTGTTCTAAAATTGTTCTGCCAAAAAACCGACATTGTTATATACTTTTTATTTTTTGGTTTATTTAGTCTTCTTTAACACAGCCATTGTTAGTGCAACAATCTAATATTTGGGGTACATTATTGCAAAATAAGGACATAGCTGTATAGATTATGCCGTCAATACGTTTGTTAATCCTATTTTTCCTTCTATAACACAAAGCATCGTTTGTTAATACGGTCTTGGATTACTTATATTTGTAAAGGTTACTTACGGTGAGTGGTAAATACAAAAGGTAGGGAGTTTGCTCCCTAGTACAACTGTCTCTAAACTAAAATTTAATAGTTTTCTCAAAACATTAGCATTCTGTAATTAAAAATAGGTAAAGCAATATTTTAGTATGTTAGGCAGTAGTAAAAATTATCCTGTCTGAATAAATGTGTTCATATACACTAGCATGCTTTCAGAAGAGTCATGCTAATATTCTGTGAAATTAATATATAAATAAACTATGACCTGGGGTGAAATTAGCAATATGTACAAAAAGGAAAAACAGAATCCTTCCCTTCTCAAACCTGTTGATTTTAACATCTTTCTAGACCTACATCACATCATCTGAAGTGTAAAGATTATTTCAAATTTGGAAAATGAGATAATAGTAGGATCCAACTTCCTACAAAAGACAGTACATATGAATTTTGAAGATTTATGTTCATTCCAATGTTAAAGAGACAACATCCTTTTAAACCTCCTTGGAGAAATATTTGTAATGTCTTTTATTTATTAAGAAGAATCCAGCCTTAACACAGTAAACTATGTTTTTTATATTATTTGAAATATTAGAAAGTAAAAATATTGTGAAGATAGGACATATTATTCCAGGATATATGAAACTCTTTAGAATTGTTATTTAAGGAATGGAATACTTGAGTTGATACTGTAAATATTTTATTTCTAAGCACATAGTTTTTCCTCTCTCTTCATTCTCTTTGGCATTCTTCCTTTCCTGTTTCTCTTATTTTCTAACTTCTCCTTAGTTTTCTTTCTCTGATAGTCCTGGCTTTTCTCCATCTTACTTTATTAGCTGACTATTATAGTCTCTCGATTTTTTTCCTTCATTTTCAATAAGACACTGGTTTCTACTAAGTGAATAACAAACTGGACCTTCTCTTTCACCTTTTATTAAAAGTGGGTTTTTTCCCCTGAAAATATAAAGTAGCTATGTCTTTAGCTTAAATACATATGTAAATTATATATCACAAACTTGAAATACAATAATTAGCTTCACAGAGTTCTGTGGAAATTCAATATAGTACTGGTACACTATTCAGCAAGCTTATGGAATGACAAAAAATGAATCACATTTCATGACTAAGATCTTAAGTAGCCTCTGGTTTTTCTAACAAAGCCAAACTGATCAGCGTTTTGCAGCTGTTCCATTTCTTCTTCCGTGCAGTCTTGGAGAAATTCTACAAAAATAGAACCTAAGAGCAAGTTAGAAGTAGAGTTCCTGACAGGTCGCCGTCAGAGTAAATCTTGGTCATGAGCGTGCTGCTGCTATGTCGTCAATGGTGGCTGTTTGGACAAGGATGCAGCAGTGACTGGGCAGTGCTGGAGGTGTGTAGGGGGCTGTCCTGCACCCTGGTTACCCATTTAAACAAAGGCACAGGCTGGGCCCAGCGTGCTGTGCATTTAGGCGGTCTGGTCCACCTGGAGCACTGCAGGCTGCACTGCGTCCTCATCGGACCGCTCTGCATCCTCAGACGTTAGCAGGTAGCCCTCCTCATAGCGAACCTTCTGGGCCTGTTCCACGGCCACCGACTCCGCTTCTTCATCTTCCTTAATTGTCAAGTCGATGTTGCTAGCCAAGGCCGAGCTGCTCCCCCTGGAGGTTGCCCTCCCTGCATCCCCCTCCTTGCTCTTCCCTTCCACCGCAGCACTGGGCTGGGACATTTCAGAGAGACCCTCCGCGACTGAGCTCTCTTCAGGCTCATCTGGTATCTGCTCACTGCTAGGCAGGTCTTCTGACTTGGTCTCATTTTCTGTAGGGCTGTCTCCCTCTTGGACTTTCTTTCGACCGAAGGTGAGGGGAGAAACCTTGAAGGGGGAGCTTTTCCCAGAGGATATCTTCTGGTGATTGGAAGTGAGGGATTTCTTAATCTTCTCTCGCCTCTCTGCAGATACGATCTTTGTCCCCAGCTTGTTCATTTTTTTCTCGATGTTCTGGCGAGAAAATGCTTTCTTGAGGCTATCCACTTTCCGGAGGCTAGATCTTTTTATTTTCTCTGCCCTACTTTCTTCCATCTTTTCCTCTGCACTGTCTTCCAGGGCCTCCTCATCGTGGGGCAATTCATCATCTGATGAGAGGTCCACCGTGTGCAGGGTTTCCTCCAGGGACTTGTTTTCATCAGCAAGCTCCTCCTTCTCTTCCGCTGGGCTGGAAGCTGGCTCTTTCACAAACACACTGGCAGGGATCTCATTTTCTTCCTGAAAAGATGGACAATGTAGATTTCATGTTAATAACAGTTCACAAATGTTCTGAAATGTTGTAATTTGCTGTGTTGGTCTTTCTGGCACAGGGTAGAAAGACAGATCAAAATGAAACCTTTGTGGCTTCAGTTTTCTAGAATGTGAGGAGTTAATTCTAAACTGGTCAAGTCATTCCCCTAGGTTGGATAAGGGGCAAGGACTGCTTACTGGGAATCCTACGAAGGCAGGTGGCAAGGGTTCTATCAGTGACAGGCAGCAAGGGAAGTGGGCTGTGGTTCTGATAGACCAGGAAGTCGCCTAGATAAAGGAGCTAAAGTAAGTTACTGTGAACCCCAGAGGCCTCTCTCTCCTATCCTCCTTCAAGGTCAGATGGCTCTGTCCCTGCCAAAATCTCACTGCAAAAGAGCCTGGAGGCCAAATTAGAAGATAAAAGATGGGGGCAAGGGAGAGGATTGGGAAGTCCTCAGGTATCGGACACCATGTAAAGCCTTGATCGGGTTCCCTCCCCGGCTGAGTCAGAGGTAAAAGTATGGTCAACCTTGGGGTCTGCTTGAAACTGCACACTATTTTTTCTGATGACATAACTTTAGAGTAAGAGAAGCAAGGGCCAGCCTTACTGGGGGCCCACCCCTGGAGCCTTGTGGTTTAGGATATCCTTTGTGGGCATTAATAAGCAGAGGTGGCATGCCATGGCCATTTTCAGAGTTGTGAGCAGGAATTCTGAAGTAGCTTATCAAGGCTCTATTGTTATCCAGGGCTTCCTTGGGCAAGAATACTTTGGCCCCCCCCTAGAGCTAAGAGTGAGGAGAGAGCTCAGGAATCTGCCTCCTTCCCTGCACTATTCCCAGCATACCTCTTCCTCCAGCTTCTAGCACACAGGCAAAGGTCTGCCCCTCCGTGTCTTGGGGAGCAGAGCCCGAGAGTGTGCCTCCAGAGTGCAAGGGCAATGGTGCCCCAACACTGCTAAGTGGGTAGATAGGAATTCAGACGGACTTGGTCACCCAACATAGGAATTCCTTTCATTTTTTAAAAATTTTTCTTTGAATACTGGATTAACGAGAGCCAGCCAGCAAGGGGTCTTCACATTTTCATGGGAAGAAATGGCACAGTAGAAAGAACGTGTGACAGGAGCCTAAGTCTCAGTCTCTGCTGGATTGCTGAATGGCTGGGTGGCTTTCAGCAAATAATCTCCTTGGATCTCAGTTTTTTCTAAATATGAAGAGGATTTGACCCCAATGAGCAGCCTTCAAACTGCACTCCAGGGACACTTGGGGCTCTGTAGGCATGCTGAGGTGGGCCAGGCTTCAGAGCCCAGGCCCACCCTGGCCTCAACCAGAGCTTTGATGTCTGGATTATAACGTGGCCTGCCAAGTAGACTCTCAGTTTGAAAAATAACCAGATTTTGTACATTCAAAAGTCAATCTGGGATCTAAACTTCCTGTAAAGTTTGTGTTAACAGTAAGAATTTCCCTTCTTGTTTTGCAATTTTCACCGAAAAGTCAGTAACATTGAGGTTATGATCAAACACATGCTCTAGGAGTGTACCTGCCTGCATACTTTTTAACTTTTTGCTTACAAAAGCTAAATGAACAAAGTTTGATTTAGAGAAACTGAAAAGTCCCTCCCCTTATTAACCACTGAATAGTATAACTGTGATACTCTGAAGAGATACAGCCCCGTGTCTTCCCCTCACACACACCTACTGGTACCATGGTCCTTTCTGTAAATTGGTTACAAACAAAGGATAAAGTCTTGGGTAGAGGTAAATAGCAGAAAATCTGGTTAAATAGAATCTCCATCAGAGTAAAGAAATCACAGATTCTGTTTCCCAAAGCTCTCTCCACAACCACCCATTTTGAATGTAATAGAAAGTGTCAGGAACACAGTATAAAAGACAAAGAAAAAAAAATTGAAAGGAGCATGGGGTTCCCATGAGTCGTTGATGACATAGACTTTTCCAGAGAGTGACTTCCCCATGTTTCAAGTCTTATCTTGCTGCTATTTCGCTGGCATGTACTCCCCATGAGGGTGGCAATTTTTGTCTCTTGTTCCCTGTTAGGCCCCAGTGACTAGAATACTTCCTGGCAGCTCAATAGCTGAATGAGCACCTGTTGGCTAAGGTGGCTTTCTAAGAAAGGCCTGTGGGTGACTGCAATAGAAATTAGCCCTACCCTTTGGTAGGCTTGAGAACTACAAAAGAATGGGCTTAGCTCTGTGTCTTAGAAGGAAGTTTGTTGAGTGTAGCTCCATTGGGAAATGAGGAGAACCTTGGCCTAAGGGGCACAGTGGTTTCCATTTTTAAGGAAGGGTGTCATTCTCAGTGGATGAGCATCACCAGAAGGGAGGCCCACTATAGAGATAGCTAAGGCCCCAGTGCTTAGTCTAGAAGCAAAATTACTTCTGGGGTTTGATGAGAGGGCTGGGAGATTTTGACAGGAGCTGTTTGCAGGAAAAGCAGAAACCAAGAACTCAGTGAAAGGTTACTACAAGTCCTCAGTGAAGGAAGCAGAAATTTGGGTGGGAAACTACAAAAATAAGCCTTGGTTCCCAGAGCAGAGATACATTTTGTATGGTCTAAGCTCTCCAGGGGTAATCAGAGGGTTACCCTGATAACTTCCCTTTCTTCAACCTTAACAGAGAGGGAAACACAGTAACTGTACTTAGAATTAAACAATGCTGCCTTTTTTCTTAAATGTGCATTTTGTTATTAAGACAGCATAGTTCCTGTTGAGTAGGAAACTCTGGTCTTGCTCGTGACATGTCCTTTGGGGACAGGTTTGAGGAAAGTGCAAGGTCAGGTGAGTCAGCAGCGATGTCTGGTAGATACACACGGCACGTAGAAGCACAGCTGAGAGATGGAGGGAGACCTGTTGAACTCCTTCCTCCAACAAACGCCTGGGACCTTGATTCAAGAGCGCTTACGCCAACTCTGAAAATAAACCCAGCGACAACAGACATAATCCAGAATGAGTTAGCTGTGTCTTCATAAAACTGGAAACAAGTGAGATAGGTCTTTTTGCCTAACTGCTTTATGCTTCTGTTGTCACTGTTATTACTTGAGCCGTATTCTGTATTCTGTCTGCCAGACAGCGTTTATTCTACGGTGGCCCATGGCATCCAGTCCGAGGGCAAGCCCCTTCCATTCCCATAGGGGTCTGCCGATATCTGAGCACACGCAGCTCTTACCTTTCCGTTCTGTGTCTGTAGAAGCAGGAAATACAGACACTTCTTCAAAATCTCTCTTGCTTGCCCTGTGCTGGACTATGAAGTAGCTGTTACGATGGAGGAAATTCAGCTGGCATTTCAGACAGCAGACCTTCTAGAACTGCGCTGTCCCCGGGGGCCCAGTCTCCCCTGCACGTGGGCCATTGCTCAGTCCTTTCACGGGTCCTCATGGAAACATTTGATGATAGCTCACCCGTCTACAGGTGAAGGGACACTTCCCCTTCAGCCTCCCGTCCTCATGGTTTTGATTTGCCTTCACTCACAGAGTCCAATACCGACGGCTCCTTCCAGGGGGAGGGCTAAGCTTACGCCTCAGTTCCATCACTGCTTGACTCTGTTAGTTACTCATGTATCTACTTCGGGTTTGTGACTCCTTAACGTGGCATGAAGAATCCTTGGTGGGCTGCAATCCTTTCTTGGGCCCTTCTATCTAGTAGTCCCCCAAGAGTGGCTGACTGTTTGCCCGACAGATTTCTTTTCAAAAAGGTACTCAGCCACCACCGATGCCGCTGCTCCAAGTTCTGACCTTTCACGAGAACCCATAGGAGTTTTTCAAAGGAAGGGAGAGTTAAACAGCCCACTTCAAACACATATGAATGATGTGCCTGCAGCACGAAAGAGAAAAGGAATGGAAAGAACTCTTGAGAAGTGGCATTTTTCCTTATGCTTTAGCTTGTTGGCTATTTATATTGATTCTCACGAACTAACTGTCCTGGTTGTACATGCAGATATCAACACAGAGAAACTTGCCAACTTGCCAAGCACCTCTTGGGTTGGAGCTCATGGAAGCAAATCTTTGCTCATAAGAAGCATACACTTTAAAAGAGAAGGAGATTCTATGACCAGCGTTAGAAAAGGAAGCTTAGAGACAAAGCTTGAATGAGGGGAGAGAAGCCAGCAATCTGTTCTTTTGTCCCTAACTTAGGATCCCTGTCGTTAGAAGAAATTAACTTCGGTTGTCACAGTCCCACAGGGATGTGGTGGCATCCTGAAGGGATATGAGGATCATAAATTTGTGTCCATGGGATGTTTTATCCAATAATCTCTAAATACTAGTTATTAAAATGGAACTATGCCCACCTGACATTCTGATTTATAGGTCTCTTTTACACATTGATGGTTTTCTCCAATTTGTGTTTCTGTGGTATAGATCGCCAAGTGGATAAAGCCATTGATTAGAACTGCACCCCTAAGCCAGCTGTCGGTAGACTCAGCAAGTCATAAGAATAAAATGCATTAGTTATAATCCCTGAGCAGTCTTTCACATTGTGGAGGATTTAAAAGTTTCATTATTTTTCAGTGTTATCAAGGGTTCAATTCTTTCTTAAGATCACACTGGTTAGGTATTCTTTGTTACCCACCAAACAAAACAAAACAAAACAGAAAACCAAAAAAACAAAAAACCAAAAAAAAAACCACCACAAAACGGAAAACAAATCATTCTGAATTATTTAAAAGCTGGTGAAGAAAACCCAGTAAACATGAACTTTGCCATAGTGGGAATACAGCGTTTGTTTTTACTCATTTTACCATTCGACTCTATAATTTTTTTATTGATAAAAGGAAACCTTGCTAGTCACTTTCTCAGGGCCTCTGTTTCTTTGATATAAAATGAGGTTAAACTAAATGATTATTACGGTTCTTTCCAGCTCCGAGACGTTTGATTTTCTGGTATTAATGTAAATCCCATGAAAAATAATTAACAAATTTCAGAAGAGATCTCCCAGTGTACTAACGCCAAGCAGGTTTCATTTCATGCAAGAATCCAAACTATAGGACCTGAGATGCCCTGGAGAATGTCTTTCATTCATTCAATTCTAACAGATCCAGATTGCAAAACAATGGAGGGGGCCACATTTATGTGGAAGGACTGCATCTGAGAAACAGTCTAGTTTTTTAATAAATGAGAGAAAGTGATGATTCTTTTGAAGAAACAATAATCACTTATTCACTTAACATGTCTGAGGCAGTGCTCACATTCAATAAGTGCAAATAATAATAAGGAGAGTTAGTATTTTGTTTATCTCAGAAACTCAAAGGGCATGGGATAAGTCACACATCAAAACCAATTGCCCATTGTGGGAACGTTAATCAATGTGACATAAACATGGTGAGTTGTCACATAAACGTGCCTTTGATTTTCTGTATTCTCATTTCTTCTACAGCTGTAAAAATTTAGCAGTTTTCAGAACAGTGTCTTTGGATAAAGTACCGTCTTTAAGAAAAAATCAACTTGAAAATAGTCTGAAGAGGTTACACTTTTAGCACTTTTCTCAAATTCTTATCTCATCAAAGGGAGCCAAATGATGAAGATTTGAACACACTGATAGGCCTGATTCTCCACGAATATGTCCACAGCAAACACCCAACCTCTACTCTTTTCACCCAATTTCACAATTTTATGTGGATGAAAGTGTAAGCTGTCCATGAGTACTCTCATTTTGTTCCCTAGATTGGAAATCATTCCCAAACTGCTTTTTCAGATAATCATCGCTAGAACCTTAAGGCATGAGTGGGTGCCACCCCCTCACGGCCAGTTGCCTATGAGGTTCTAGGCTCTTCAATCAACAGAGAAAACTCCCTTTTAACAGTAAATTCACTGATTTTCTGTATAAATTCCATTTTTAGGTAAAGATAGCCATACTTACAGGCAAAGCATTAGTCTTATTAGTCTTTAGCATTTGCTTTTAGATCACCAATCCCTCTGAGTCTTATTTCATTTATACTGGGTCTTGTCACAGTATTTTGAATTCAAGCATTGATTTTAAGCTATTATAAAATAATGTAAAAAGAAAAGCTGCTAAGTTTAACAAGGATTTTACAATTTTTTCATTGCTCAAAGGGAGATGAATATTCTCCAGTTTTAGAGACTACTGGCTATAATCTGAAGTAATTGCCAAAGGCATGAGAGGCTTTAAAGCCACAACAATGTGGTAAATTCAGCATGCATTTAAATAAATTAATAAATATTTTTATTTATTTATTTATTTATTTTTAAGATTTTATTTGAGAGAGAGAGAGAGAGAGAGAGCGAGCATGAGCGGTGGGGAGGGGCAGTGGGAGAGGGAGAAGAAGACTCCCCGCTGAGCAGGGAGCCCGCTCCATCCCAGGACCCCAAATTCATGACCTGAGCCGAAGGCAGATGCTCAACCAACTGAGCCACTCAGCAGCTAATAAATAATGTATTTTAAATAGGACAAATTAAGGACAAAGTTTGGAATTTTAAAAAATGCTAATGTGTAAGTACCTAGTAGACCAACCAACTGAGCGACCAACCAAAGAGCACCTGCAGATTTTGGAGGACACAACAGGACTTTACAAACTGGAAACCTAATCCTCTGAACACTACTGTAGTAAATATGCTCAAGTAAGGTGACAGATTTTCTTTACTCTCTTTTTGAAATTTTCACATCAATTTTTTTTGTTTTAAATTAGAAAACTAATGAATTTAGTAAAGGAAAGTCTAGCATAGGGTTCGAGTGGACTGAAAATGACAAATTACTTATAATGCGGTACCTGGTGTATTATCTGTCTCCTTACTCTCTTACCCACCCTCTGCCACTCTGCAGACTGCTGCCACTAGAAAAGTCTATTTTGGGCCGGCCCTTTGGGCAGAATCCTTTGCTCCAATGGTATGTTGGGGACATAATACAGATTTCAACATGATAGGTGTCATACAATGTCCCAACTGAAGCATAAGCAAAATAAGTCCCAACTAAAAAGCATAAGCATAGCTGTTTTAAGGTCTTGGGTAGGGTGGGGTCATTTTTTACTCAAGAGCCATATTTCTAGCCAAGCAAAAGTATAGCCTCCACTCTGTGCAAATGCATTTCAGATCCACCCAGGAAGAGTTTCTACTCCTTGAGACACCATGCCAGTCACCAACCATTTTAAATAGATTATTCCATTCACTCCTCACCCTGTAAGAGAGGCAGGAAGGAGGAAGCCTTCATGTTTAAGGGCACACACTGGAATCAATTACATGTGAGTTCCCATCCCGGCCACACTGCTCGCTTACCAAATAACGTCAAACAAGATAACAACATCTTTGAATCTCAGCATCCTCATCTGTAAATTGGGGGCAAATGAGATAATACACAGAAAGACACTTAGAGCACGCAGGGCTTACTAAAAGAGCTCAACAATGTTTTGTTCCTATTAATATCCTCAGGGTTCAGATGAGAAAACAGAAGCTTGGAGAAGCTACAAAGTGTGAACAAGATCACATAGTTGGCAAGCAGTGAAACTAGAATATGAACCAGTGTCTGTCTATGTGACAAAATAGAGCTTCTCAACCCTGAAACTGGAGCACTCTCCAGCACAAGTCAGAAGTTCACCCATTGGCGTAATCACTACCCTGGAGACCCTACTTTAAGAGAAAGAACAACCCTTCCACGAAGAGACTGCACCTGTATGTGTTTTTGTCAAAATAATCATCTTACAATGTCTTGAGAGTTGAGATTTCTAATATCTTTCAGGCTACTAAAGCGTCTTCCGGGGCTTAAGAAAGTCCAGTTCCTTGACTTTAGTTCCTTATCTCCCAAACTGTTCTTTCAAAAAAAAAAAAAAAAAAAAAGGGGTCCCTGGGGGCAGCTTGCTAAGAGGTGCAGAATGGAGCCTGAACACGTTGCTTTGGATTCTCTTAGCTTCCACCTTGCTCTTGAGCACCCCTGTTTCACCTTTTACTCACTATATGGAGAACTGCTACCATTTCTGGCTACAATTTCACACCTGTCAATCCAACATGGCAAAACAGGAGACCGTGGTAGGGCTCAACGGCAGCCCGAGTCTTTAAGTTCCCCAACCGTTTGTTTTTTATTTTAAATGTCAGAGTTACAATTCTCTTGAATTTTTAGTCACACATCTTCTCCTTCCCCGCCCCCAACATCTACAGAACATCCGTGGCAAAATGAAACATAAACCGATCCTGACAAATTATGATTTTCCTCTGCTAGGTACTTCCCCCGCCCCCTTAACTAAGGGATAGAGGACAAGAGATAATCTTCCCGATTCATACGGGAAGAAGGAAAATTTCCTTTGACGACTCAGATTTAAACATGTCTGTACATGTTTGGTTTTGTTTGGAGATCAGTATTTAATTTAGAAATGCCTTGAGAGCTGAGCTTTCTAATATCTTTTAGGCTAATAAAGTAAGGATCTTATATGGCTTAAGAAAGGCGCCGTCACCGTATCTCTTTTCAGTTCATCTGGTGCATGAAAATCTATTCCATTTGCATTAAAAGCTAAAAAATGTCTGGGCTGCAAGAGCCTGCAAGGTATAGGAGGACATCAGCTGCCTGAAGCTTTACATCAAGTGCAATTTGGGGAAGACAAAAAAGCATCCAGATGAGCCTTTCCTTTTATGGAGGGAAGGAGGCTTAGGTTCTAACTTGGCAGAGCAGATTCATTTAGAAAAAAGAAGGCTCCCTCGGTTTAAATTCCAATTTCTAATTCTCCCTTGGGAGATGAAGGCTCTTCTTGTGTGCCTTTCACAATCAAACAGTTGGTTATAGCCTCTCCCCTCCATGGCTTTGAAATCCTCTCCTATTCACATGGTCACAAGGAGACAGCCCTGGGGCAGGGATGGCAGTCGCTTCCTGGGATCTGCTGTTGGCTGTGTTCCACTGGGCCGAAGGGCTTCCAGCATTAGGCAGGGCCGCCCTTGGATTCACAAACGCCCGCCACTTGGCGGAACAACAGCCCCACGCAATCTCCCTGTCCCCAGATACCCTCTTGCTACATTAATTGCATCATTGATGCATTTAAAAAAAAAATTAAGTGGACTGTTAATTCTATGGCAACCATTTACAAGAGAAAATATTCAAGACTAGCCTTTGTAAACTATAACTGATGACACTGCTTGAATTTTACTTTCCAGTTGTGGTTTCCCTGAGTGATAGGATGCCTACCTAGTGCGTTTGTAAAGAGTTACCCTCTATATTTTTAGTGCATCATGGGCTAGAAAATAACTCAACAAAGACTGCTTTGGCCAAAAGGAATCTTAAAGGAACAGACGAGTTCAACTCTAATAGAATCAGCTTTCAATACTTGGTTAGTCCCCCAAACACTGGTAGCTTTTAGCCAAAGAGACACCTAAAACAGTCATGAATTTGACTTCTTGGTGAAAAAAATCACCTCACGCGATTATCTCATTTCCACAGAGTTAATCAACAGCCACGGAATTAATATGCCCTGTCCAGGTAACAGTCAGAGCCCCAAGTTCATAATGCAGAGAGGCAAATGAATTGGACTAGGGTGCATGCACCTGCTCACCTTCCCAACCTGTATGGACTGCCTCGAGGTGCTCCCTAACAAATGACCCCGGCCTACTAGCCCCTGGTGCCTTGGGTTGTGGCTGCAGAGACCTGAGAAACTCCAGCCCTGTGAGCAGATTCCACAGCCTCCTGCTGAAGGGGGGTGGGGGGGAGAGACAACGCTCTGTGTGTGTGTGATCCCTGCCAGGCAGGACAGATGTACAAATGGCCGTGAGAGCCAGGCTGGCTGAGATCACCAGTGTTGAGGAGTCCCAGCTGGGTGGGAGGAGGAGTAGGGGGCACTGACCTGGAAGATGAGCACTTTGAAACGGTTGCGCCTGAGGAGCTGGGCGTGGTTGTTCTCCAGCCGCTTCACCTGCGCGCTCTGCCTGTCCATGCGCTCCTTGACCGCCCTGGTGTGAGCGCTGACCTTGCGGGACTTCTCCAGCAGCTTGCTCACCGTGTTGCTGATGGAGGCCTGGTATTTGGAGAGCTTGGTGAGGTCGTTCTGGATGCCCTTCACGGAGCCCTCGAGGCTGATCTGCCGCTGCTCCATATGGTGCTGGTTCTCCTGCACCGCGTCCAGCATGTTCACCAGCTTGTCCAGGAGCGTGAGCACTGTGACGGCGTTCACCTGCGCGTTGTCCCGGATGGCCTCCTCCGTGCTCCCCAGGTTCAGGCTGGGGCTCGGCGTGGAGGAGGGCACTAGGCTGGGGCTGGCTGGCTTCTCTTGCCACGTGGCCGAGCCCAGGTGCTGAAACTTCTCAGCTTGTGCAAGGTCCTCCCCCATGGCTGGACAGGTGGGAACGTGCTTCTCTGGCAAAAAGGACAGCAGTGGGGGTGCGGAGAGAGGCCCGCTGGTCTGAGCTCAGAGCACTGCTCTCCAGGACTGGCAGAGGTTCAGACAGGCAACAACTGGCTACACTGATCAGGGGAACTGCATTCCCACTGCTCTTAAAGGCCCTACTCCACCCAGTGGGAGGCGAAGTTTACAGAGCTGAGAACCACTCAGGGTTCAGAAGCAGGGGCACACTTCCTAACCTCGTGCTCCTTGGCACGGGGGCACTTTCCTGCAGGTGTCGCTTTTTTCCCTCTCCTCCTCTATCCCTTTATAAAAGAAGTTCAATGCCATGTTTTAATCATGACTTCATCTAGAGGCGGAGAAAAACATGCGAATTTGGCTCAGCTCCACAGCCTCCAATTGGCTAAAGCTAGTAAACTTTTCTCAGGCTGCTATGCTACAGAGGCAACACAGCACGTGTGTGTGTGTGTGTGTGTGTGTGCGCGCGCGCGCGCGTGCGTGTGCATGTGTGTGCGTGTGTGTTTTCCTGGATACAGGTTATTGTAACGGAAAGTATTGTTTGCATTTGCCATAGAAGGACTGATGGGCTGCAGGAGGAATGCTGTCCTCCTGGGAGGGGCTGCCAGGTTTAAAGGGTACTTGCAGCCAAGCTTGTACTGTGAGTTTTTAATTTCCAAAGGAAAGGAAGTAACCCCGATAATGACAAGGAAAAACAGCCCAATGCTTATTACTCTTGCAACTGGGGGTGCGAAAGAAGTTGAAAGAGCCTGAATTTCAGGAATGTGAAAACATGCGCTGCTGTTTTGTACTGGTTATCATGTAATAGAAGGTGAATTTTTGAATGACTTTAAAATATAGAGTTTCTTTTGAGAAGTAAAATTGAAAAAGGAAAAAACAAGACAAAAAAAGTGTAGTCTCCTTAAGAACCTACCATGCTGATTTGGCTTAGCGAATTCTGAATCTGCGCTAAGAGCTTTTCTCAAATATCTATCTCGGCGAGTCATTTATTGACACGTGCCCACAAGTGTAACTGTCGGGCAGGTTGAGTCGGAGTTTCTGAAGTGCTTCTAATGTTTGACATTTCCAAATTCCTGTTCAGTGAAGTGGCACACCTGTTCTGAAACACGGCCCTCCTCAGCTGAGCCCTTGGGACGCAGGGCTTATTTCCTAAAACGACTTTACATGCTTGAATTGGTTTTAAATGTATCCAGCCTTTCAGAGTGCTTTCAGCAGGAAGTTTGTAATAGGCCTGCTATGAACAGTTTTGAGAAGAACAAATGCCATCTCCTATTGGGTCAGGGATAGATAATGGAAAAGCACCGTTCTTCAGTGGCAAAAACCTACATGCAAGCCAATCAATCAGTGGGTCATTTGTTGTCACATTTACTGAATTTGTGAGTCCCCACTATCTGCTTACTTTTAGGTTTGAGGAACTATCCAGGGGATGTTAGTGAAGCATGATCTCAGACTACATCTGCTACTTAGGGAGATGAATTGAACATTTTTACAGAGACCCCTAGTTTCCTCAGATAATTGGTACCCCATATCCGCTTAAAATGAATCTGTTAAAATAGGGACAATGAAAGTGAAAACATTTGGGGGGCGCCTGTATGGCTCAGTCGGTTAAATGTCTGCCTTCGGCTCAGGTCATGATCCCAGAGTCCTGGGATCAGCCCCTCGTCGGGCTCCCTGCTCAGGGGAGAGTCTGCTTCTCTTTCTGCCCCCCAGACCCTGCTCATGCATGTGCTCTCTCTCTCTCAAACAAACAAACAAACAAACAAATAAATAAATAAATAAAATCTTTAAAAAATTGGACAGATTTGGTTGAAACTTGATCTTTAAACCATGTAAGAAAATTATTAAAATTAATTGACCTTACATTTAACAAAATTTAGTTGATCAGTGATGTTAACTTTTAGAAAAAGAATGAATCGAGTGTTGACTTTGAGAACCATAATTTTCTAACCAAATTACATGGTATCATGATACAATGTCCTTTTACATTTGACTTCTGCAGGCAAATCATAAAAAGGGTCATTACTGCAAAAATATTTGAGGGCTTCATCAGTTTTCCAAGAGCCTCTCTTAAATTTTGAGATTCATATCATTCCCTTTTGAAGCACTTATTGTGCCATCATCTGCATAGTTTTTTCTTCTTCGAATGTTAACTATTCCAGCTGCAGATTCTCATTTGTCAGAGGACTTGTCCATGATTCAAGGGTTTCTTTAACATTACCTTCATCAACTTCATGGTTTCTTACGTATTTTGAAAGATTTTCAATTTCACATTTTAATCACTTTGCCCTGATTTTGCATTGATTTGCATTGATTTTACATTGCCTTGTTAGATACTGCATCATCAGTTAGATGAGTGGAGACACTGGAGACATGAAGTTGAGGTGGGAAAAAGAGAGAAGCTGGTTGTTAGACAGGAAGAAAGGTTTGAGCTTATTTATGCTTTAAAAGTAATTTTGAATAACTCCAGTAACAGAACTATTGTCTATTGCTGTGTAACAAACCAGCCTGAAATTCAGTGACTGAAAACAACAACAGTCGAGCTTTATTTACTCATGATTCTGTGATTGGCTCGGCAGGGCTCAGTTAGAATGGATCACTTCCACTAGGCAGGCTCATTCACTTGTAATGGATTCCAGGATGCTCTCAATCACATGTCTGGCTCCTTAGCTAGATTGACTAGACTGCTCGGATTTCTCTCTCCTGTCTTCAGCCTCCAGGGACTCTCTTCTGATCTTTCTAACAAACAAATATTGGATATGGACGTCCAGGTGTGGTGCCAGAATGGGGTACTATGAGAGCTTTAGTCACAACAGGGTATGGTTAGGGATCTGAATCCTCCAACTGACCACCAGCTGCCTGCTGTTACCTCAGCTCTCTAAATCATATAAGCAGAGAGGTTATTCCAGGAAAATCCTACTTTATTACTGGCTAGGGCATTGGTCTCAATCTCTATTTCCCATTTTGGGTCATTAGTAAGGTTTGGTTACTCCTTTAGCATAATTTCTATGCCAGAGGCAGCTCAATGACCTTCTTGGTTGGCCTTTTTCCTTTCAACCTATACAGGAATCCTGAATTCTTGGTCTTACTACTGTGGCAGTCACTAGAGTCCTGGAATGATGATCCTGCAGAAAAGAAAACCCTTCTCCTCAATGGCTAAAGAATCAGAAAAGCTAAGCTGGCCACTCCATATATCTTCTCCTTTGAACCCCATAGTGGTATTTAAAAGCCTTTCAAAGATTGAGTTGCCTCTTGAGCAGGAGGTCATGTGATTCTATTAATCACATGGGAAGAAAGAACATGACTTTTTTTTTTTTTTCAAGGAAAGAAGAGGAGAGAAAGAAAACAAAAGAAAAGGAAGGTGTCTTCCAGGAAGAAGAGGAATCTTATAACCTTTTTATTCTTCTTAATGAAAACTCTTTCTACTCCCAGCACATACTTGTGAGGTCTCCTTTATGTGGATAGCTCCTGGCTAAGAGGCAACTTTCCATTGATCTTTTATGTTGATGAAAGTCTTTTGAGCAGATATACTGACAGTCTTTTGTTCTGGACTACCTTTTCAAGAATGCAGAGTGAATAGCCTTGGAAAGCAAGAAGTAGCAGAGGCTAGGATTATTTGATGTCCAGTATAATAAACGTGATATTTCCATCTTGGGCAAAGGTTGGGCAGATTGTTGGCAGCCTTTGATAAAAGATTGGAGTTCCCTAGACTTGGGGTTCTTCACATGTGACGCAAATCCACGGCATGTGCAGGATCCACCTATACCCACCTCTGTGTCACACCCATGTGATGTGAAGAGGGGAGGGAAGAAGAACTGATGGGAACATGGAATTTATTTGTGGGCTGTGCCATGAGTGATAAAGTTGTTGTCTCTGGACCAGAAGTCATGCATCTTCTGCCATGAAATTGGCAAGTTAACTTTTCTCTTTGTGGGGGTGAATGCCCATTTGACCATTTCTGGATTCTTTCTGCACTGCATCCTGCATGGGTTCAGAGGAAAGCGAGGGTATAGTTTGCAGAAGGCCTGAAGGTCTTGCCTTTTCTTTATCCTTTGCTGAGGCAATGGAGAGGAATTAAGTGTTCACTTTCACTAGAAATATTAATTAATGGCAAAACATATGTGATTACATAACCCTCATATCTCCCAACCAAAGTCCCCATATAACCTATCAGGGATGCCAGTACGAAATACAGCGACATATAAGGAGGTCCTGTATATATGAGTGATGAAGCATAGATAATATGTAACGGTGACATAAAAGGTAGATTCCACTTCACTCCCCTGAGCTGCCATTTAGGGAAGGCCACAGTTTTGGGAAATCCTAGAGGGCCCTGCATTCTCAAGGACCCCCACCCACCGCCTCTCAGACTCCCATTTCCCAGTGTGCCATTTCTGTACGACTCCGTGCCTGCCCAGTTGTGAACCCTAGCCTCTGCTTTTAAGCATCACAGAACTTACTGACACAAAGCATTCACGAGTGTAGTGAATGTTAATGAAGCTTCAGGGTCACAGTCAGGAAGGTTTCCGACAGCTTGCTGGTTCTCCTCTTCCCAGTTTTACGTCTTCCTGTTTTCTCCTTACCTCCACTTTCTGTTTCATGAAAGGAAATTTTACTCAAATACTGGCTCTTGGGTTTTATCCTCTACCTGAAAAAGATATTATTATTATCATAAAAAATAGTTTCCTATTTTCCTAAGAATTCTGGTGCCAGTTAAGATTAACTAAACTTTTTTCCGTCTTGTTTTGTTGTCAAGATCAGGGGCGGGGAGATGACTTAGAACATTGTCTATTCATCATTCATTTACTCAACAAACATGACTGACTCACAAGTAGGTACTAGGAATATAACAGTAAACAAGAGACAAAGTCCCTGTTTGTATGGAGCTTGTGTTCTGAGGGGTGAGAGTGGAGACAGATGATAAATAAAAATACAATGTAATGTCAGACAGTGATAAGTACTGTGAAGAAAAATAAAGCAGAATAAGGGGCCCGAGAGTGACAAGGGCGTTATCTTCCAGTGGTCAAGGCAGTCTTTGCTTAACACGTTGAACATATGTGTTAAGTACATACACTGAATAGATAAAAACTCTTAATGTAACTGTCAGTTTAGCTTCATGGCTTTGAAGATGTGATTTATTTTTTTTTTCAAAAATATGTTCATGTTTTGTGTTGCAAATGCCATATTCAAAATTAATACTTGTTCTGCTGTCCCTTTGTGACTTGCTCATTCACAGAAGACTTGGTGGTGTACCCAGAGGAAATATGTGGGGGTGCCCTGTCCTTCCTACAGAAAAGTAAATCAACTACTTCAAGTGAGTGGCTGTGTGCTCAGCATAGACTTAGACTCTTGGACAACGCACACAAAAAATATATATATCAAGGTTTTTATCATGGAGAGGTTCAGAGTTTTGGGAAAAGCAAGATTTACTCACAAGAAGCAATTAGAAGACAATACAAGGCAAATACCTAAGGGAGCCAGGAAGTGGTCCCTTTTCAGTCTCAGGAAACCCCTTCACCTCACAATAACCTTAGCATTTGCTTTTCTCATTACAGAGCTCTAAAGCAAACAGGAACTGAGGCAAAGAGATTTAAATGAGAAGAGTAACTTAGTAATAATGCTTGTAGTACAGAGCTTCTCCTGTATGTTGTCTCAAGGTACTACAAGACCTTGAAAAACAATACTTGAAGGAAGTGGGCAGGGATTCCACTGTTTTTTCTGACCTGACTGATGCTTGGGGAGGCACAGTGCTGGGGACAGAGCTGTGAGATGAGCAGATTTATTTGGCACTCTCTTCCTTCCTCCACTAGACAGACCATCTCCAGCTGCCTCCTCCGTTTCCCCTCTCCCTTCCTGGGCACCCTGCTGCTGGTAATGGAATCTTAAATCTTCCTCTGTGAAGGGAATTCTAGAGATTCCCTGCTCGCCCGTTCCAGAGTTTAATAGGGCTTATTTTTAGTTAGTTGAGGTCTATTTTGTGAATTTGTTCCTTGACGTATGATGATGAATAAACATTAAGAAGCCATACAATTTGATTCTCTGTTTCAACAAACAAACAAAAACCAAGGACAACAACAAAATCTTCTTACCCTGTCTTAAAAGGAAGTTATAATAAATTGAAAGTTGTAAAGAAGGAAATTCCAAGGCCATTTTGGTAACCAAGTCTTGTATTTGTCAGGAAATTCTTCTTCATAGATAATTTAAATCCTTGTTGTAGGAATATAAAACCATTTCCTCTCGTTCGGTTCTGTTTTTTGAGTTAATGAACAGCCACATAATGGATTTCTATAAATTACCTATTAATCATACTTATGTGGTTTCTGAATACTGATGTTACAATTTGGATCCTTGATAAAATTGAGGCTGTATCGCTATAGAACCCACTGGTAAAAATGTTTTTTCTCAAAAATATTTAGGCAATGCAGCATGTTTTAGTAATAAAATATTTTTGTAGGTGAATGGTGGTAGCAAGAAATACTTGCCTGATGGTTTAACACTTAGAAAGTGCTTGAACTATCTTGAATTATCTCTGAATGCTAAAAATGTGTGATTCCAAATTCCTATCCCTTTGGGCTCACATTTGTTGACTTCAAAGACCTGTTGTCTTAGTTGAAGATGTGGCTCTGTTCCAATTGAAAAAATAAATAAGTACTGAGTGAGCCCAAAATCCAAGTAACAAGAATAAGTGACAAGAGCAGAGGGAGGAAGTGTTTGGCTAGTTGTCCTCATGAGCTTTATTGCTTTATTAAAACATATTTGGAGTATCTTTAAAAAATTTTGGGCTGTTGCATAGACAGTCATAATATCAAGCCTGATTAATGGCAAACATGCTGGAATGTATTATAATGCAAAAGGGACTTTGTGTCTTCAGGCCTTACTTTCCTCATTTGTAAAAACTTGTCTACTTGATTTCTAAAGACTTTTCTAGTGATAACATTTTACAATTTAATGAACGCTTTAATACATTTTTGCAGAGTAATTTTGCTAGCATTGTCTCAGATTCTCGGCTTCAAAAACAATAAAGGCAAACAAACAAACTCATGGGTCTGGGAGATCCATGGTGAGGGGACTGGTTACTCTGCCCCATGGCCCTGCACTCTCCAGTGGATGGACATTGTTGCTCCTTCCTCCTCCTGGGGTGCGAAGGGGCCTGGGTCAGGCCTGGGGACTCACTTTGTGGCTTGGAGCCCAGGTCTTGGTTCCACCACCCCCAGCCCTTGGCCCTCAGGGTGAGCTGCATTTGAGATCCAAGAAGCTCCCTCCCTGACCATGAGATTGGGGTGCATGGGTCACAGGTCCCAACCTCTGACCTCTCCCAGCACTCCCAGCTGCCTTCCCTGCCCAGCTTATACCTTAAGTCCAGCATGCAATGCATTCTGAACAGAGGGAGGGGAGGGCCATGGTTGTCCCTCATAGCCCAAGAGACCACAGGCCCTTCTCTCCCTCTGCTCCTTTCATTTAATAAAACCCAGACAAACAAAACAACAACAGCAAAGAGAGCAGAAAAATGAAATATGAGTAGAAATCAGAAACAAACAAACAACCCAGCATCCTTTGGTCACTGGATCTCACCTTGGCTCATAGCCAAGGTCTCTTGACCAAATGTAGAATTTGGGTGGATTGAGTCAAAAGACCTGAACTTGATTTTCGGCTCTGACACTAACTAGATGACACTGAGCACTCAACCTTGAGGGACTGGGTTTCCTCGTGTGGAACATGAAGGGTTTGACTAGAGGGTCTAATTCAATACCGTAGACATTTATTAATGGTTTCCTACATTTAAGACCTTTCAATAAGACATGAGGGGGGAGTTGGGAAGAGGGCAAAGATAAAGATGTGGGGAAACCCTCCAAAGGAAGAAAGACAGGGTTAAGCCTTGTAATAGAAAACAGAATCACAAAGCTCTAGGAGCACAGAGGAGGCACGATGGGCTTTTGAGTTTTCAGGTATTATGAAAGCTGATATTCCCCTGTGGCTGAAGACCCTTTCAATGAAAGGTGTATTTGGTCTGCCTTTTAGACCCTGAAACTAGTGTCTAGAGTTCACTGCAGCCACTACTCTGAAGCACAATCTACTCTGGTGATTAGGCATGTCCATCTCTCACTGCTAATTGTACTCCTCTGCAGGGTGTAGGAGAAATGAAAACTCGGGAAGATGGAGTTTTTCCAGTTCAGGGATTGACCTTTAAAAGAATCAGGGCAGAGAGAGGTTAATGAAGCCAGTTGAGGAAACTGGTGTAAATCTCCCTGACGTAAGATTGAACTAATTTAGTTTAAATGGAAGGAAGCCCAATCTAAATTAGAGAAAAATATAATCTGAACTATAGGATTTTTTTAAAAAAGAAATGCAATTATATTATTGTCAAGTATGTGTGGTAAGTTGAACTAATTGCTAGAAAAGCATTTCTAAGTTTAAGGGCTATTAGATTCTTCTTTTTAATGAATAGATAAATTCTGATTCATCAGGACTACATGCGTATAATTTATGTGTTAACATGTTTAAAAATAAAGTGACCAATCAAGCTCTTTAAATTTTGTTCATGCTGCTCATTTTTTTAATGACCTCTCCCCCCATCTTATGTGAACAGTTCAGAGGTCAACCTGAGTCCCATATACTTTTAGTTTTCGGAATTTTACGAATCAGTAGGGTCTGAGCAAATGCTGTCTCACTTTGGTTTCTGTTTACTAGAAACTGTGCAATTTTATTACAATCAGATCTGAAACTGTTATCTCCAAAAAGTTGTTGCTAAAAGAGATATCACAGAGGGAGGCCAGCTGGCTGCTTCAGGCTGTCATATGCCATGGCATAGCGAAGGGCGTGACTGACGAGCTTCTGGAAGCTCTTCTTGGGCACAAAAACATTGACAGACACTGGGAAGAGGGAAGTAAAACAAAATAGTAAGGAGAGCTCCTCACAGAGTCTGCTCAAGCTTGGCTATTGGTCAGGAAAGGAGGAGGTCACATCCAGGCAAGGGCTAAGGAGAAGCCGAGACGAAAAGTTTTAAAAGCATCCCGGAAGGGGAAGCTGTGTGGATGAAGATCAGCTGGGAGCAAAGAGCAACTGGGTGGTTTTCCCTCAGAGAGTCTGAACATGTGGGAGACACCAGAACCCAGCCAGCCGGGGGGCAGCTGTGGGAGCTTATCACAGTGGTATGAAAATGGTAGGACCTGTCGTGAGCTAAAGCTTCCACTCTGCCCACTGGAGTCATGTAGTCTAAAATATCCACTTCTCCAGTTCCCAGGTCCAGAAATTGAGTTTTATCTGCTCACTCTTAGATGATAAGTTGTGGGGGAAAGGGACTCATATCATTCAAATGCACAAGACAGTGATTTACGAGGCATGTGTCTTAATGACTAAAGAGAGAGCTCCCTTGGTCATTTCCTTTATCCTGGCTCACTTTTGTGGAGGTAGCACCCCTTCAGGTACAAAATTCCATAACAGATGTTAGCTCAGTGATGCTGAAACATAGCAAAGGGAGATAGATAATCCCAACAAATATTTTATTGAGGTAAGATTAACGTCTGTACTGCCTTTTCACATTTCAAGCATATTTCTGTCTGCCCTCCAATGACTGATCAGGAGGGTGTTTTCTCAAATCTGTAGTAAAATGGAGAAAAAAGAGGAAGTGTAATTGATCTACCAAAAACCAAATATATTTAACTTAAAAGAATGTACTTTATTCTGTGGTTATGCCCTAGTTGTTTTTAATGTCAAAAATTTTGATTTTAGGGGCACCTAGGTTTCTCAATAGGTTAAGCATTTGACTCTTGATTTTGGCTCAGGTCATGATCTCAGGGTTTTGAGATTGAGCCCCAGGTCGGGCTCTGCACTGGGCGTGGAGCCTGCTTAAGATTCTCTCTCTCCCTCTACCCCTCCTCCCCTACCCTCTTTAAAAAATAAAATAAAATAAAATAACATAACATAACATAAAATAAAATGAAATAAAATAAAAATTTTAAAAGTTGATTTTAGGGAATTATAATGCTATCTTTATTTATATGTGTATATATATTTTTTCAATTAGGCAAAGGAAAATATTGGCAACCCTCTGATGGTTCCCTATTTTTCCTTTTTTGGAGGGTGATTTATGGTCCATGAAATCCCAAAGTCTGAGAATGATTGGTTTAGAAAACTGAAATAAGATCTGTATACCAGTGGCTTTTTAAACTTTTGATCAAGATGCACAGAGAGAAACACATTGTTACATGCAACTCACACCTACATAAATATGTATATATAAATATTTACAATAGAAATAAAAGTTTCACAAAACAATAATTAACTTTACCTCATGCAATACACTCGGGTCTATTCTATCTTGATTAAAACGTCAGTTGATATTCAACAATTCAATTTTACAGCCCACAATTTGAAAAACACTGCTCTAGACTCAGAGCCCTCTCGTCCAGGATGAAGCTGAATCAACACTGACAGGTGTTTCCTTTCTGGATCTCCTTTTCCAGATTCCACTCAGATCACATCCCTCCTGTTGCACATATGTTGCCCACAAAAAGTTACAATACAATTGATTAAATAAGAACTTTCTTCATGTTAGCTTTATCCTTGTCCTCAGGATATTCTCTTGCCACCTTGCTGAGATTGAGAAAGAGTCTCTATTTTTCTTGGATTGAGAGGTCACATTGGTCTTCTTGTCACAACACAGAAAGTCCCCTGGTCTTATTAGCCCCACATTCACAAAATACATCTTACAGTGGGTTATGCTGCAGACTAACAATTCACATTTGTTTTAGCAGCTTCTATTCACCTCAACTGCACAGCATGACATTTCTGTTACAACTCAAATTCAAGCTTTGGGGAGGACAGGAGGAGTTACCTTACTCCAGCCCTAGAACACGGACCAAGGGATAGAAGAGAGTCCAGAAGAAAGGAAAAAAGGCAACTCACGCTAATTAAAGAAATGAGCAACGAAAAGTAAGTTAAAATTTCCAGCTATAATTAGTTTGGCTAGGTACATCTGCCAACTCTGTTTTGTCATTATTCACTTGTTTTGGCCCATAGCTGGTGCTGGTGCAGTGGTGTTGTAAGGTGTTCTGAGTGGAGCTGTGAGGCCTGACTGGCTGGCATCCGACCCACCCTCTGCCCTTTCCCATCATAGGCAGGTACTATTGATGTCCCATTTTAGGCTGTGGGGACTGAGTCCCAGAGATGTTAGGTGACCTTGGACAAATTTCTTAACTCTCTGAGATACAGCTATTAAATGAGAAACACTAAGAATATCTACTTTGTAGGGTTGCTATGATGATTAACTGAGTTTATATATGGATGTGCTTGGCCTGGCGTGTGGTAAGCACTTAATGCATTTTAGTCATTGTGGCGTGATGGCACAGCTAGTGATGTACAGGCTGGGTTTTAGAGCCGGTCATATGGATTCAAGTCCCAGCCTCTCACTTGCTAGTTGTAGAATATTGACAAAAGTACTTAATCTTTCTAGGCCTCAATTTCCTCATTAAAAAATTGTGATGATGATGATGATAATAATAATAATAATAATTACTTAAATAAAATTTGATAATATTAGTCAATGTTTCATGGATTTGATGACATCACACCATCCCTATTACATGGAACACAGATAAATACCAGCCAGCTAGCCAAAATTACCAATGTGTCCCCATTTTGTATTTGTTCATTTAATATAGTCTCTATATTAATTCAGATTCTGACTTAATCATCAGAGTCTCAAATAAAACAATTTAATAGCTCTTTATCTTTCTACTATAAAGGAACAGCATTGTTTCCCCAAAGAATCAAACAAACATGAAACTTTAAACAAAGTTGAATTCACTCCAATAACTGTCCTTTTTTGAATTTCCATTATGTGCTAAGTACAGTATCTTAAAACACAAATTTCTGCCTGGCAAAGGTTAAAGAAGAGCCAAATTTAAAAGGCTACTATAATTAGAACTTTTGATAATGACACTTAAACAGATTAATGTCTGATAGTACCCATTCTACCAAAGCATATATATTTTTAAGATTTTATTTATTTGAGAGAGAGAGCACAAGCGGGGGGGAGCAGGGGGAGGGTCAGAGGGAGAGGGAGAAGCAGACTCCCCGCTGAGCAGGGAGCCCAATGTGGGGCTAGATCCCAGGACTCCGGGATCATGACCTGAGCTGAGGGCAGGTGCTCAACTGACTGAGCCACCCAGGTGCCCCCCGAAGCGTATTTTTAAGGCAGATATAGATTTATATTAAGTTAAACATCCGTTGAATGAATGGGCTTGTGTAGTGTCTCCCTGTGGCTCTTGGAGTTAATTCTGTAATGATATGGCTAGCAGGGCTAAGGGCCTTCTTCCTGACTGCTATCCCTGCACGGAATATCCTTCCAGCTCATTCTCACATGGCTGGCTTTTTTCCCCGTCGTTTGAGGAGGCCTCCCTGACTGTTTGTACCTAATGTGAGTCTCGTCCTCAGCTTCTCTCCTCTACCACCTTTTGTTTTCATTGCACTTATCACTAGTTGAAATAATACTGTTTATTTGTGAGCTGCCTATTGCCCATCTCCCCCTTAGATCTAAAGCTCCACGAGAGCAGGGACCTTGTCTATGTTATTCACTGTATTATTTTCCTATTTAAATTTAGCAACTTGAAATAACACACATTTATTAATTATCTCGGTTTCTGTGGGTCCAGAGTCTGTGTGTGGACCAGCTGAATCCTCTGCTCAGGGCTTCACCAGGCTTGGCCAAGCTGCAAGCTCATCTGAGACTCAGAGTCGTCTTTCAAGCTTATTCAGGTTGCTGGCAGAATTCTGTTTCTTGGGATTGTGGGATCTAAGTCCCCTTTTTTTTTGCTGACTGTCATCTGGTGCGATGTTCTTAGCTTCCAGAGGTTGCCCAGAGTTCTAGCCATGAGACTTTCCCACAACATGGTAATTTATTTCTTCAAGGTCAGCAGGAGAGTCTCTGAACTCTAGATCTTCGTTTATGAGCTCACCTGAACAGGTCAGGCCCACCCAGGATAATCTTTGGGTTAATTCAGAGTCAATGGATCTAGGGACCTTAACAACATCTTCAAAATCTCTTCACCTTTGCCACATAATGTGACTTAATCAGAGGAGTGAAATCTCATCATATTCCCATGTGCTGCCCACACTCAAGGGGAGGGGATTATACTGGGCAGGTACACCAGGGACGGGAATCCTGCAAGCCAGTTTATAATTCTGCCTACCACACTGCTGTAGTTTCAAGGCTTAGAAGAGCATCTGACACTTAGTAGTTTTGTTTTGTTTTTGAGAAGGAGAGAACATGAGTGTGCATGCAAGTGTGGGGGTGGGGAGGGACAGAGGGAGAGGGAGAACGAGAATCTTAAGCAGGTTCCACGCCCAGTGTGGAGCCCAATACGGGGGCTGTATCTCGCAACCCCGAGATCATGACCTGAGCCCAAGCCAAAAGTCAAACACTTAACCGACTGAGCCGCCCAGGCGCCCCACTTAGTAGGTATTTAACATGAACTTGTGAATGAATGAATAAATAAGTGCCAACAAAACAAGTAAGTCATTGAGAAGGGAAAATAAACTATTGGCTATATGTTTAGAATCCTATCTTGAATTCAAGACAATCATGTGATTTGACTTTCCATTTAATTCGTTTTCCTCACTGAGGGGCTTGGGACAATTACACAACGTAAGGGGAAATCAAATGGCGTTTACTGTACTGTATTATATTAGCAAAGTTTCCGTAGTATTATCTTGAATGAATTATTCTGCCCAGCAATCCTATGTAGATGAAATCCTCAAACCTAACGATGCTAGAATGGCCTGGACCCCGAAGCCCCGCATATCATCAGCAAATCGGGAAAAACTGAGATTAGAACTTGGACTTTTGCTGTCTGTTGTCCAACGTTTAATACTGCACTGCTTCCCCAAAATCGGAGAAAAAGAAAGTATTTTCATTCCTAAGAGAAATGATTTAAAATCACGCTCAGAAAAATGTCCTGGGTTTCTCCAAGGTATTATGCTGTGAAATGGCCATCTTACGGAAATGTGGGCAGTCCTGTTACATGAGACATAAGGCGCAAGGAAAGACAAGGCAGGCAGGGGATAAGAGTATTAGGCTGCTCCAGACGCCCTAAGAAAATGCCAGACTGGGAGGTTTAAACAACAGACATTTATTTTCTCATCGTTCTGGAGACTAGAAGCCTATGATCAAGGTGCCAGCAAATTCTGTTTCTGGTGAGAGTTTTCTTCTTGATTTGCAGACTGCCACCTTCTTGCTGTGTCTTCATGTGGCCCTTCCTCAGAGTGTGCACTTGGGGAGAGAGGACCAGGAACGCCCTCTCTTCATCTTCTTCTAAGGACACCAAGCCAATCGAGTGACAGCCCCACCCTTATGACCTCATTTAATCCAATCACCTCCCTAACGGCCCCATCTCCAAATACTGTCTCATGGTGGGTGGTTAAGGCTTCAACATATGAATTTTCAGGGGTGAGGTGGGGGGGAAGAGGGGCAGAATTCTGTCCATAACAGACAGCCTGAGAAGTTATAGGAAACAAAGGGAGCCAGCTCAGCAGAGTGAGTAAGATCTCAGGTTTCAGATTTGGGTCACCTGCCTTTGAATTCCGACTCTACCTCTTGCCCCCATGAGGGGCAAATCCAATTTTTGTGGAACCTGAAACTTACACATACAATTTTAGAAGCCCTCTTTAAGACAAAATACAAAATTAGGCCCAGAGTCTTGGAAGGGGCCTATGCGAATAAGGGGCTCTGAAGCTTACACTTCATTCATTTTGCAGCAAATTCACTTCTGCTTTCCATGCAGCTAAGCAAATTATCAAACCTCTCTCTGAGCCTCGCATTCCTCCAATGTAAATGTAGATAATAATTATTATATTTAAATCATAGGGATGTCGAGAAGATTAAATTAAACTGTAGCTAATAAGCTTTCCTTGTTGGCTATTATTCCTGTCACCTTGATTATTATTGTCACCATCGTCATCCGCATCTGGGCCCCTCATTTCACAGGTGAGGAAATAGACAAAACCCAGGACAGGTCTTGCCCGACATCACACAACCCGGTAGCTGGGAGCCAGGGCCTGAGTAATTCCTCCTGACTCTCGGTCTCTGCTCTTCCCATGGCTCTACGGAGGTGGCCTTTTGTGTGGCTCCTTCCCCAGCGTTCATATCCCTAAAGAGGATATTGGCACAATCATAATCTTCGTCCCCAGTATCTCCTCTGTGGCTGTTACAGAACGGAAGAAGTCTAAACGGCAGATACGACTTTGGTTGAATTGAAGCTTTATTTTCAGTTTTATATACATCTAATGGGGTAAAGTTTTAGGAAGTAGAAAGCTATATTCATTAAATCCAAATTTTTGTTATTTTTTATTGGAGGCTACGTTTCCATCGCTGTGTGGGATGAAATAATGACTTAGAAACAAAGATGTTTCTATGTAATCTCATTTGGGAGTGACTCCTGAGTTCCCACATGTCCAGATTTTGTTAGGGACATTAGATTTTCCTGGGAAAGGTCTGAGAAGTCAGTCCCAAGGGCTGTGACCTGCCCCTTGGAAACATGTACTGGATGACAGGACTTGGCTCTGCTCCCTTCCTCTTAACGACCCCACATATGTGAGAATCTTTCCATGTTATCCTGACTCTGATAGAACTCTGGGCCTCAGAGCTGCTTTTAACACTATTTTATTTTATTTTATTTTATTTTATTTTATTTTATTTTATTTTATTTTA
>NW_027397064.1:40873435-40875855 GCF_003265705.2 Callorhinus ursinus | reverse complement strand
TATTTTATTTTATTTTATTTTATTTTATTTTATTTTATTTTATTTTACTTGTTTTTAACATGTAAAATACAGATAATGTTGATTCCAATGTACTTGATTTTTTTCCCCCCTCCACACATATTCTGGCTTGCTCCTCAGGGCTGGGCAGTCTAAGAATGATTGTTATTAATTCTAAAGATGCTGGTTGTTAAAATTACTACATGTAAAGGATAAGCAACATTTGACTCATGGCTCTAAATCTTTGTCCTCTGTGCCTGACTGGAAAAAAATACAATAACAAAATCCTACGGTAAATATTTTTCTCATTTCTCTCATTTTGGCATAATTATAGAATTTTTGTGAAACCATCAAAACAAACTATGTAGGAATTTAGTGGAATCTATGTGTATAGGACATGGATTAGCATGGATTTCTGGCTCTGGTCCTGGCTGCAGTAAGCATGAGTGTTATGTAACCTGTAGTTCTTATTTATGTACAAATAGCAAATAAGGTTTTGGAAGTGCCTAGAGGAAAAAAATGTAACTTATTTATAAGGAGGTTTTGGATATCTTATGGTTTTTAGGATTATCATTATTAATATATCTATTAGAAATAATGTTGCTAATGTTATGTGACTAGCAAACCAATGCTAATTTGTGTTGGTAGGATCTTGATGAAGACACCCGGTCCATCTACCAGATCTGCTATTTGTTCAACAGCCAAGAGTATGTAGGAACAGAGAACAATTAGGAGAACTGCAGTGACAACCAAGCACATCTGCCAAGGAACCACTCCCCTTCTCCATCCTTCAAGGTAGGCAATGGAGAGCTGGTGGCCGCTTCCTCTGGGCACCGCACCTTGCCCACCACCCACCTGCAGGCCCTCTGTTTCACTGCTGTCCAGTGGCCACACCTTCATCCTTCATTGTCAGTCTCACGTCCCTGTCTGCACTTGGTCCTCAGGATCCTGGGTCCTTGTTTCCTGTTGGACTCTCTTTTTTGGCCACACTCTCTTTAGCAGAGATTCTCGCTGACATCAAGGCTCAATTTACTGCCCTATTCTTTGTTTCAACGCCTTGTGATACCTTGAGTTAGAAGAGTTATTAAGATGTTAAATTATTTTTTTTTAAGATTTACTTATTTATTTGAGAGAGAGAAGGAGCAAGTGAGTGGGGATGGGGGAGGAGAGGCAGAGGAAGAGAGAGGACGTTGAGCATCCCCACTGAGTATGGAGCCTGATGTGGGTCTCGATCCCAGGACCCTGATATCATGACCTGAGCTGAAACCAAGAGTCAGAAATTTAACTGACTGAGCCACCCAGGGCCCCAAGATGTTAAATTCTTACAGAATAAGAGATCACCTGATCATGAGGACTGCCAGTCTTTTCTTTGTAAACTCCTTTTGTGTAATATAGAAAGACGTGAAGAATGATTTTTTGGTTACTAAAACATGAAAACAATTTTTAAAAATATCTACATGGATCCAGATATTATCTTCTACCAAATGCTCCTCATTTGATGCCTATCCCCACATTAGTCCAAATGCTGGTATTTGCCAGCATGAGACAATTTACTTCTTAATATTTAGGAGCAGAGTACAGGGGCCAGGAACTATATTTTTTCAAACTTGAACTTAGAAGAGTCATTCTTACTCATGTCATTTATTCAACAAATATGTGCCAGGTGCTTGGGATAAATCAGTCAACAAGACAGACAATAAATAAATAAATAAATAAATAAATAAATAAATAAATAAATAAATAAAATAAATCCGGGTCCTCGTGGGGCTTATTTTCCAGTTAACATATTTATATAAAAATGCAGGTGGATTTCTATACTTGTTTGCATCTTACAGATATGTCTGCTTTTTGCCTTTGGGATGCAACGGTTTGTGTTGGGTAGGAAATGGTGTACCTCCCAAAAAAGTGACAGTTATATATCACAGGCTGACTTTTCAAACAGGATGGGCTTTGGCAGACTCCTCTTGAAATATGTGTGCAAGATACCTTTCCGTGCTTCTCTAGAAAACCAGTGTGACACACCTTCCATCTTGAGCAGGGTTGTGCCATCGGTTGTGAGATACTATAATCCCGACTCAGGTTTGTATAAGCAACGTGTTGTCAGCCTAGCCAGAGCCATCATGCAGTTTTTATTTCTTTTTCTGTTGATACTACAGAGTTCAAAACAGCTAAACAAAACATGGTTCATTGTTACATTTCCAAAACTTGTAACTACTATTTTACTATTTTCAGTGGTGAAAACAAGTTTAGGAGTAGGCTTTAGATAAAGCACGGAGAATTGTCATTGCTTAGGAGATTTGGAGATTTGGAAACTCAATAATTATGCTTGGATTAAAAGAAGACCATTAATACACACAGGACATGGATCAGCATGGAGTGTGTGTGTGTGTGTGTGTGTGTGTGTGTGTGTGTGTGTGTGTGTG